>NC_031000.1:406760-473636 GCF_000149955.1 Fusarium oxysporum f. sp. lycopersici 4287
TCTGAACGACAAGGCGAGGATGACACATCACAAGAACAGCCGAACGCTCGTGCTCCGAGCCCAGCTGTATCAGGAGCACCTTCGTGCATCATGGTGGCCACAACGCCCCAGGTCGGTTACGAAGCAGAGGAGGAGCCTGAGCATCCCAGGCCGGGCTCACCGCGAAAGCGCCGAATAGTTCTCATCACTCGTCCTCATGACTAGGAATAGACACTCGCAGACACGAAGGAACGATAAGAAGCCGCTCAGGATCTTTCAGGCCAACGTCGGCAAGATCGCCCCGGCCCACGACTGCGCCCTGGCGCTGGCCGACTCGGAACGATATGACATTGTACTCCTGCAGGAGCCGTGGACGTCTCATACCGAGTCCCGCCTTCTGACCAAAACTCACCCGGCATACGACACATTCACGCCAGTCGACATGTGGAACAACAACGACAGTCGGCCTAGAGTGATGACATACGTCCGACGAGACTCAAGACTTGTTGCTGACCAGATTCGGCCCTTTCAGACCCGAGACATTCTCTGGCTCACGGTCAACAGCATGACGATAGTCAACTTCTACCGTCAGAACGACGAGAGGGATGCCCTGAATACGCTGCTTCGATGGGCTGTCCCCGAACGCTGCCTTGTAGCTGGCGATTTCAATGCCAGACATAGTAGCTGGCAGACAGGCCAAGCTACGAACCGCGGACAAGAGATTGCAGGCTGGGCGTCAGAGAATGACCTCGACCTTCTCAACATTCCAGATATACCGACAAACCCACATGGAAACACGATTGATCTGGCCTTTACCAACATGCCATTGGCCGAAGCTACTGTGGAGGACCATCTCGCCACTAGCTCGGACCATTTCACGCTCAGCTTGACCTTTCCTGACATCAAGGCAGCTCCATCGCAGCCGGGAAAGATCCGAGTGACGACGGAGGACGAGCTTAAACGATTCGTCGAGATCGTAGAGCTGGGAGCCACGGAAATCCCCACAACAGACTCGACCTCCGAAGAGCTGGACGAGCTTGCGTCTTCACTTGTAAGCCTACTAACATCAGCAGCAAAGGCAGCTGGCCGGCCCGCGCGGAAAGGCGGACGTCCAGCCCCCTGGTGGACGGAGGAGTGCGCCGGCGCTGCGGCTGCTTTCCGAGCCATCAGAAGAAGCTACCCTCTCGGCTTCAACCAGGACGTTCAGATCGCCAAGAGAGACCTTCATCGTATAGTCCGTCGGGCCAAAAGACTGTATTGGCGGAACCTCATCGATAGCTTCTCCAGCAGTAGTGCTGTTTTCAAAGCTGTCCGGTGGCTGAAATCCCCTGGCGCTTTTCAGCCTCCGCCCCTGCAGGTCGACGATGTTGTGTACGAAACCCAGATAGACAAGGCCAACGCACTCCGGCAAGCTACGTTAGAACGGCGAACTGCAGAGGACGACATTATAAACCCTTGGACGCCTGTCACTCCTCGTAGACCGATACCGTTCCCTTCAGAGATCTCCATGGAAGAGGCGCAGTACGCAACCCTAAGCACAGGCAACACGTCCCCGGGATCGGACAACATCACAGTCAAACTTCTCGAGGCAGTATGGCACATCATCGGGACACACGTCCGCCGCTTGTTTGAAGGATGTCTCTCCATGGGCCATCATCCGAAATCATTCAAGGAGGCGGAGGTGGTCATGATCGCAAAACCGGGGCGCAGAGACCTCACAGAGCCACGAGCATGGCGACCAATCTCACTGCTCTCTTGCCTCGGCAAGGGACTCGAGCGGCTGATCGCACGCCGTCTGGCCTGGGCAACGGTGCACTTCAGCGTCCTTCACCCACAGCAGACGGGGGCGCTGCCCAAGAGGTCGGCAACGGACCTGGTGACAGCCCTGATACACGACATCGAAGAAGCGTTTGCGAGCAAGAAAGTGGCGACTCTAGTCACAATGGATATCCAGGGTGCTTTCGATACCGTCATGTGCAATAGGCTCGTCCTGCGTCTTCGCGAGCAGGGCTGGCCTAACCATTTGGCTCGCTGGGCTGGCTCCTTCATGAGCGGCCGGTCTGCGCGTGTCAGGTACCAAGACACCGTCACGCCCTCTTCTCCCCTGCAGTGCGGCCTCCCTCAGGGGTCGCCGGTATCGCCGATACTCTTTCTGCTCTACACTGAGCCAATCTATCGACTAGGTAACCCCCAGGGGCGCTTCGGCTATGCAGATGGCACCGGCCATCTGTCCATAGGGGACACAGTAGATGAGACCACTGCTATGGCATCTAGCTCCATCGCTGAGATGGTGCGATGGGGCGCGGCGAACGGCGTTTCATTCGACACGAAGAAGACCGAAGTCATGCACTTCTCCCGTAGAACACTCAGGACTGCCCCAGCAGTACGTCATGGCGATGTAGAGAAGCACCCCGAATCAGCGCTGCGCTGGCTGGGCATCTGGCTGGACAGCAGGCTATCTTTCCGACTGCATGTCGAGAAGTGGGCGGCTAAAGCGAAGGCAGTAGCCTATCATTTACGGGGTCTCACTAACACGATACACGGCCCTCTACCGAGCGCCGTTCGAAGTGCTGTCAGAGCATGTGTCGAGCCAGTGCTACTTCACGGCTCGGAGGCGTGGTATCCAGGCAGCACTAGGCCGCGATGGAATCAGCCCACAAAGGAACTACCGTCGAGCAATCAGCATCTCATACAAATAATGAACAAAGCCATGAATCAGGCCATGAGAGCGATACTACCTGTCTGGAAGACGACTCCCACCGCCATCCTACATAGGGAAAGCGGTATACCACCAATTGACCAATTGCTCGAAGCAAAGCGACTAAGATTCGCCGCACGACTCAAATCATTGGATGAAGCTCACCCTCTGGCGGGCCGAACGCGCCCGCCACGCCGGCCTCACCAACCTACTTACCATGACCTCATCAAGCGAAGATATCAAATACAGACAGAAAGTGTCTTCAGGACACGTCTTCGACGCACAGACGAACTCTTGGCATCCTGCACACGACCAAAGCTTATTCAACGATGCTTCCATCAAGAACAAATGCCTCCACTCCAGATGGCATCAAAGGAGAAATCAGCCGACGCCTTTATCCGCTGGGTCGAGTCTCTCGACCCGCTCACCTTGGTTGTATACTCCGACGGCTCTCTGTCCTCAGAAGGGGTGGCCAGCTACGGCTTTACCATTCATCAGAACAATGCCCCAACCTTTGACGGATCGGGTCGCCTTGGACCTGCTGAGGTCTTCGACGCTGAAGCTACCGGGGCATTGGAGGGCCTGAAGGCTGCCCTAAACCTGCGAGATGCAGCACAGCACATCTTCATCTGCCTAGATAACCTCGCAGCCGCCGCGTGCCTGCGAGGTACACCCTCTGACTCCTCCCAACACGTCTTCCTTGAGTTCCAGGCTCTGGCGACATCGCATGGAGCCGTCCAAGTCCGTTGGGTACCAGGACACTGCGACATCCCTGGCAACGAACAGGCCGACAAACTGGCAAAAGCAGCATCATCGCTCCCCGAGCCCGAAGGCGCTCAGCCGACGCTGGCTTATCTACGAAGAATCGCAAGACAGAAATCGAAAGAAGCATTCGAGGCGTGGTGGTCCACCTCCGCCCCTGAGCTGTATAGGAGACTCAATCTCAAGGCGACTACAGGCTATCCGCCGGAGCTGTTGCTCCCGCGTGCAGCGTTGCACCATCTGCTGGCAGCGAGGTCTCTCCACGGGGACTTCGCCGCATACCACGAAAGATTTGACCACGTCGATGCACGTCTGGTCTGCTCATGTGGCCGACGCAAAGAACCGGATCACATCTTCTACTGCAGAAAGGTACCGCCACGTCATCGGATGAGGTTGGCACCCTCACCGAATGCAGCAGTCAATCTAGCAATAGGACAAGACTTCACTAAGTTTACCGAACTGTCTAAAGCGAGCGCATTCTTTGGAAAGATCTGTCTTCGCTATTAGACGAGAACAACCCGGGACGCACTCGCATCCCTCCTCCCCTCCTTTACCCTTATACATCTCTTTTGTTACCTTTTTCTCTCTTACCTGTTCTAGGCCAGACAAAGGGCGCTAGCACCCTCCGCCTGACCGCGATGACTTGAAGGCAGCCCTGAGGCTACCGCGCCCAGAGGCTCACGATCGCCTGACAACGGGCTTACCTTGCGGCTGTTGTTCATCAGCCGCGTCTGATCATCCCGCTGACGGGTAACAGGCTCGATAACATGCGCCATTTGTGCCGTTGATATGCTGGATAGTGTGTGGTCTATCGACTCGTCGGCAGAATTGGATAGTATTCTGTAATTAGCGTGTAGATAGGTTCCAATTTCTCTAGCTCAGCACGTCCTGTGCCCCAGTAGGGGACTTTCGGGGCCTACGGCCCCCCGGACGAAAAATATACATAACATAACATAACATAACATAAATCAAGGACCGTTAAGGTGGGAAACTGAGAAATTGGGGGTTGCTGAGATATTCGACGGTCAGCCATGGGTACGTGGGGCATTGTCACTGAGCTTAATTCTACCACATTGGTAGCTAGATATCTGACAAGGACGACCCGTCCCTGCGCTGTTCTGAATCGAGCGGCGAGTTCCAGGCACCCAGAGATGTCCCCTATCAAAGTTTTGGCTTAGGGTCATATGGGAGTATGGTGGTTAGGGTTCACGTGTGAGTTCAGAGAATAAAAGTTGTTTTCGAAGCAGAACAAAAGTGGGATATTTGGTAGAGCAAGAGAAACGTAACTCAATGAGTATAGTCCCCGTGTTTTCTCTTATCTGTGAAATAAGTTATCATGGTCTGAAATATTCAATCGATTGATGTTGGACAAGTTGGTCGCTGATATCGGTTTAGCGTAGCGACTGAATGGCTTAGCGTGCACGATCAGCATGTCGATCAAAAATCTCAACCTTCTTAAGCTAAATCGCAATAAAAAACACAACAAACTGTCTGATCAGTTAAAACTGACTACAATCCTCATCTCCAGCTGCCTCAATATCCTCCTGGCATGTATTACCCGGAACGAACGCATTTCTCCCTGCCAAGGGCTAGGCTCATCTGTAATTTAACGCCAAGGGTGACGTGACGTTGATGCTGGCAACTGTCATGGCTGCAAGCAAAGAGGACCACTCCGGGACTCAGCAGATCACTCTCACTTCTGTAGAGAGTCCAGATTGATAGGACGAGTCTTGGTGTTGGAGAAAGGGAAACGTTATTGTGGGGGAGTGGGGGAGTGGGGAGGGGTGAGGAGCCACTTTCACATGCCAGATCAACAGAGGGCATGAGCATGAGCATCAGCACGTACCTTACAAATGAGAGCTCTGGTAAGCAAGCAAGGCAGTGAAACGACGAATGAGCCTTGGAAGACAGGGAGTGCAGCTGAGTTGGACCACTCTGCTCCAGCCGCGATGATGTCACGGCAGTCCAACAGTACCCCACCATTGACCACCAGGAAAAAGCGAGATAAGTTTAATCATGATGGTGATGATGGTCATCACAAGAAAGATAAAGTGAATATCATCCAATTTCTGTGGCTGACAAATCAGATAATTAGGGGAAGGAAGAAACTGCGATACAAGCTCAAGCTCAAGAAAAACCAAGCTTGGAGAAACAAGAATCAAAGGAAGACTCATCGATGCTCTAGTAACAAATAATTCAAGACGTGGGATCAGCCGCAGATACAAACCATCAAAGCTACGTCAAGTAGCCGCGCACCTAAGACAGCTAGCAAGGATACCCGCTCAAGTACCAGCACATGTCCGCGCATTTGCAACGGGCACACATGCTAGCAGGAACTGCCAAATGTAAGGTAGCTCGCGGTGGTGCAAAAGCTGCGAACAATTGGATGTCGATGTCGATGACAAGGCCCCAAAAGGTAGGTCACTTTGCGGGTTTTTGAGGCACTTTTACCCTACCTAACAGATTTTAGATTCTTAGGCAACTTTAGAGAATTCCCTGATAAGTAAATCACCCTGTACAGGCGACTTCTTCATTGCTACCTACACTCTATCGTCGACCTGGTCTGCTTGTGGCGCCAGACCAATACCTCCTCCACCTCCTCTTCTTCCTACCACGCACACACACTCATAATACTTTTCTGATTTCACTCGCAGCAACTTTTTTTCTCCATTTGTCCTCTTTTTAGCGTCTGCAGGGCCCTTTTAATTATTGTTATCCTAGTTTCTCTCTTCTTGTCTTCCCATTTCTGTCACCACTACACCACCGCCTATGTCTACCTTGGAATATCTCACCTCAAGGTTCATTTTGCGATTTCATCGCACCTAACTTCGAATCCAACCTTATCTACTCGTCATTCAGTCGTCATCTCAACTCGGCATCTGCCGCGGCTTGACCGACTGAGCCCTTCAGCTTAACTCCAACGCTACTACCTCATATCATCCCCACTTACAACAGTTCTTGTTCGATCATCCACAACCATCAACATGTCTTCTCCTCAGGTGAACGGCGACATGAGCGTTGCTCAGTACTCTGCTTTTATCCAGGTATTTAAAACCATGCGCTTTCTCTCGAAAACTTGAACTGACCCCTCATAGCATCTGCTCAACTACCCAGTTATCAGCGACGGCGTCCATATCTTCAAGTCCAACGAATACGGCCAGCGCTCTATCAAGCTCGGCGAAGCCGCTTACCAGACCTTCGCAGCTCCGGTCATTCCCTACTTCTCTAAGCCCTACCAGTACGTCTCGCCGTACGTCCAAAAGGTCGACTCCCTGGGCAGCAAGACCCTCGATCGCATCGACGAGCGATTCCCCGTCGCCAAGAAGCCCACCGAGGAGCTCTACCAAGATACGAGGGCTCTTATCCTCCTCCCATACCATAAGGGTCTCGAGGGCAAGGATCACGTCTTCCAGGTCTTTAACTCGGAAGTCAAAAAGAACGAGCAAACAAGCCTCGTCGCCCACGGAAAGGCTGCTGCTACCACCGTCCTTGTCGTTAGCAACGAGACGCTCTCGTGGATCAGCTCCTTCTTGCACCAGAAGAAGGCCGAGACTACCAACATGGCCAATGAGAAGATCAACCAGTAAAAAGGTTGCCATTATGCCATGGCACCACGTGATGACCACCCTCAGCTAAATCACACTTATATCCTCCCCGTTTCCTTTTTATCAGAGAATTACCTTATGCATATGGGTCTTTCCCGTTGTACTTCTCTTTTATGATTCCGGAAGTTCAGTCTGTGTCGAGAGTTGGCATATTCACATTTTGCATTTTCTCAGGGTTTACTCATATGTGTTTCTTAACTTTTCTTTCATCCAGGACTCCGATGGTCCTTGTTCGCTCTTACAGCATACTTATGCCACTTACGATCCCGTGTATTTGCTACTCATCGTGCCTCATCGGTGCGCTAAGGGAGCTCTCTGGATTTTACACTCTGTATTCACACACACGGGTCGTCAGGTCGATGTTGAGAATGGCAAACGCAACGTGCCCACATAAGAGGCGCGACAATTAGGCGGATCGGCCCTCGAGATCTATGTGTTATAGATGCGCCTATGGTAGAAGCTGCAATCGTCACGCGGATATGGACTCTAAAAGACCTGAAAATGAGAACTAATAGATTTCTTGTATTCTACATCTGACATGCTTGATGTGATCCACCATAAACGTCTTCAAAATGATTCTCTAGACAGCCAAGGTCTGTAAGCTTCAAAGCAAAGGCTTAAGCGATTAAGCTAAATGTTACTAGTGCGTTAAGGAGTAGAGATTTCCAACAATCCAGACAGTCGAAGAATGGAAGGTATAAGGGACAACACTGGAGTTCAAGATCAGGAGTTCTTTAGTTTTTTTTTAATTTTTTTTATTTTTTATTTTTTATTTTTTTTTTTTTTAAAAAAAAAGGAATATTCTAACATTTGTCGCCTTCCATTAGAATAGACGATAGTTCCATCGCCACTCCGTCACTTTCAACACCAGCAGCCTATTTTGTCGCCAAATCGAGCCAACCGTGATGCGCTGCCGCAGCCAGACCCGAGCGAGATGGAGACCCACCAGCAGGCGCATCACCCTGCCCCTGACAACATAAGCGGATATCACAGCCATCTCCCGCACGCACCGATAGACACCGATTTCGCGGACAGCAGCGACTTCGTCACACCGCCCAGCATACAATATTGTGGCCACTATGATAGTGGCTTCCCAGTCATTGGGATAGTCCTTTGAACCATAGAACTAGTACTCCGAAAGTATCGATACCCACTGGGCACGTCACAAGGTGGCAATAGTAGCGCAGGTGCCGGTGCTCTTTCACTGTCTGACGCAGCTAGCCCCGTCATAGAGTATGTGAGAGTATACTAACCCGTATTGCCGAAGCATTTATGGCTTAGGCAGTCCTTAAATGGTTTGTGGTTGGCATGATCCGTGATTTACATGTAGGACAGGTGTCGTGGCGCCTGAAGAACCATTCACCGAAGCAACTTGAGTGAAAGACGTGGCCGCATTGTAAATGACGGATTATGTCCTCGTCCAGCATAGGCTCCAAACAAATTGCACTGAGAAGTAGTAAGAAAATGGAGTCGGCGTGGCAATAGACTTTGTGTGCTTACCAGGCATTAAAATCGAATTCGATGTCGGCCACATAATTCGTTTCGGCCTTCCACTGCCTGTAAGCTCGTGCAGGGGCAGTCTGATCTAGTGTCACCGGCTCAAAAATATCGTCATTAATCAACTCAGGCCTATCGCCGGGTCTTAAGAGATAAGAGCTTGATGCACTTCAGTACATTACCACAGAGACTATGAGGTCGGAGAACAAACAGCAAATAAAATGCTAGCGCTAGGATGAAGATGGCGACGATGATGACTACGAATGGCAAGTCCGTATCTGGAGGCAAGTGATCACTAGCCGGGTCGGATGTGGCTGTAGGATTAACGACTATCATGGTGAAGATAGCTGGTCTATTTTCCGGGATAGTTAAACTCTGAATGCAATAAATCTAATGGCGGGTTCACTTAGTCTGATTATATATAGCATAAAGCGGAGGTATCCCTCACCTCGTCCTCCTAAACAAGATATGCCTCATCAATCCCTCCAGCTCATCCTCAGGGCCTCTTCCGCTGCACCACTTCCGCCACACCCTCGGTCACGCTGTCGAGGCCACTTTGTTGTCTCGAACGCCCGTTCCGGGGCTGCACAGCGCCCCGTCGACCTGCTGCCCCGTCGCGCCCGTCGGGTCAGTGACTGTATTCCATATTGATACGTTGCACGCCACTGCTCCTGTGACGTTGACGAGTGAGCTCGTAACAAACTCAACGACGGGCGTGGTCTGGTCAGTAGTGATGTTTCCGTAGATTTAGAGGGCATGGTGTTTTGGGTATGGGTGGTTTGTTGGTCTTAGTAGGGGGTCTTGCACATACTCTTGGTTGGATTATTGAGTTTATCTGGCAAAATGAAACAAGTTCCACCCACCAAAAGACGCTAAGTAACACAAACCTGTCATCTGCACACCTCCATTGAATTAACTTTCCCACGACATTCGCCTCCCTCGCCCATGATGACGTCTCTGGGCAAAACTTTAGGACAAAAGTCTGACAACACCAGCCCCACTTCCAATCACTCTTATTATCTCCTTGAGCGGCTGAAGACTGTAGCTGGTCACTCGCCCCACTTTGGTTACTAACCCCGCTAGTACCTGCGGGGTACGTGAAGTTCTCGTCAGACAGCTGCTTGATTTTTTTCACCACCAAATTGATCAAAATCCTCAGACAAATCATCCCTAAGAAGTCGCAAAGGAAACAATAAGCTCTCCAAAGATACAAGATAGCATAGATGATCACAGCTTTGAGACCCCGCCTTTGAGGGCAGCTAATGATCCTACCGGCGTGCCTCATTTTCCGCCCGAGAGGGCCACGGTGATGATTTTCAACCTTTCAACCTAGAATATCATGATTTCAAGATCAACCCTCTATTCAAGGAACCACTTGATTTATTCCAACTTTTCCTACCTATTTCCCTTTTTGAATCATGGACTAAATACACTAACAGTTGGGTCGTTTACCTACTTGAAAATTCCGTTATTGATAACTGGAATACCCCCCTTTCCAAACACTCACGCATCCTCAAATGGGAAGGCATCACCACAGCATCAGCTTACGTATAGCTTGGAGTCATTATTTACCTAGAAATTCGATTCATAGAGAAATTACAATAAAGGACCATTAGAAGGCACCCAGCCTAGGAGATCAGCACCGTCTTCACTCAATCATCAAGTTCATGCCGTTACAGAAGTTCGAGCTAATCAACAGGTATTTCCGCACTTTTAACTACACCTAACTCAATATAAGGGATGAGAGCGATCTTCCAAAGACCTTCCAAGCGGCTAAAGAGTGGTCTGATCACATACAGAAGGTGTTAACCAAACTCTATCCTCCAGGGACTAATCTGACTGTAGATGAGTGCATGATCCCGTTTATAGGCAGATCAAAAGAGACAATAGTCGTCAAGAATAAGCCCACTCCAGTGGGGTTTAAAGTCTGGGTTACTACGCAACAGGGCTTCTTTCTACAGTGGCTTTGGCATGTCAAGTCATCACCATATACCGCTATGATCATCGAACTACCTATGCCGAAGCCGCTTGGCAAGAGGGGAAAGCTATAGACCGAGATTCCTCTCAGCAATACTCAAAGCGTCGTTGTTCACCTAGTGAAAAGTCTGCTTCCTTAGACATATCACGTCTTTACAGATAACCTCTTCTCGTCATCGCAGCTCTTCCGCCTTCTTCGGTAGCTTGGCTTTGGTGCCACAGGCACGGCACGCCCTAACTGAGGCATCAGCACCGAGATGAAGCAGATAAAAGAGACCAGCAAAGCTCCTGACAGCACGCCTTTGAAGTATAATGAGGTCATACTGATCCCGACGCATGATAAACAGGTACGGACGACTGTTAGCTGTATTCCCCTTATTAATTTGTCTCTTTTTATTCCCCCTAGGTCATCTAAATTGCTTGGAAGGATAGCAGCGTGGTGCTCTTCCTTTCAATTGCGCACAGCGGGGCCTCTCACAACCGCACACTAAAAAAGAGGAAGCTGCCGGCTAAGAGAGGGACGAAGGCAGAGGCACAACAGCTGCAGCAGAGTTTCAATGGGGATAGCTTCAAGATAATCCCTATTACTACTATAGCTGCTCAGTATAACGATGAAATGAATCACGTTGACCGCAGCGATCAGATAAGGTCCTATACAACATACGAGCATCGCTTCCGCCGCAGTCCTTGGCAGGCGCTGCTTTGGAATTTCCTCCTCGAAGTCGCACTTGCGAATAACTTCATTTTGCAGAAGAAGACCCGGCACCCTCGTTGGAAGCCCCACGGCAGGCTACAGGCTTGGAAGGAATGCATTTATAACGCCATTTTCAACCGTTATGCCACTAAAAGTCATGAAAGGAAGAGAGGCCGCACAGGGAAGGAGGAAGACATTGAAGATAATGAAGCACGGCAAAATCACCTACTGAGAGATATCAATCATGTCTATAGAGGCATAAATTCCGACTGCTTAGCTTGCAAAGGCTGCCGGCAGGGACACCCTCAACCCTTCAAAAGGAAGAAGGAAAAAGGAGGTTATCTACAGCCAATATCAGGAAATAAACGAAGGGTCCAGACCCGATACGGCTGTAAAGTATGTGATGTAGCTATTTGTAACACGGCAAACTGCTGGTACTTCTATCACACATAGAAATAGGTGTGTGAGAATGTACCCTTCGTTGCGCTCATTTGATAAATCCTTTACCCCGGTCGTGACCCCGCTGCTGTCTTATGCCGCTCAAAGAGATAACACCAACTACATAAACAGCAATTGCAATAGGAATATTCATTCAATTTAATCATAGAGTATATCAATCAATAGCCCTGAATCAGAGCTTCAATATTGTACATACCACCCCGTGCCTGAATGACTGCACGAACTTGCTCTCGCATTGAAGTTGTCAGCTTCAAAATCAGGTGGGGAGGCAAGGCTGCCCACGCCTCTTGGCACCATCTGATCAACTCGGCTCTATCGGTCTTGTTATTCTTCAATTTATAAGTTCAGGGCGCATCCGACGAACCTTGTCTTTTAAAGCTTTCCAGATGTGTTCAATGGGGTTTAAATCAGGCGGATGGGACGGCCAATTAATGGGAATAATCCCATGTAACAGCAGCCAATCCATTGACGGTTTTGCGATATGAACCCGGGCGTTGTCTTACTGAAATTGCTCAAATTCATCAATAAAAGGAAGAAAACCTTCTGTCAGGGCTTTACAATAAGACCATGCTTGAATATCCCTTCTTATTTGCTGTAATATCTCTATTATAGGAATAAGATAAGACTGCTTGTCTCTAGCAAGGGCTCCCCAGAACATAATAGAAATAGTCGGTTTAATATGCTGCCGGATAGTAACTAGATCTGTACGGTATTTCTCATTAGGCCGGCGAAAGACCTAGCCGTTAGGGTTGTTCGGCGCATTCGAAACCGTGACTTTGTCTGTAAAGCAGATCTTTGAGAAAGTTAGCGTTGAAAGGGTTGGATTTTAGCGGCATTTACTAGTAAATATTCGTTAATACGGTGAATCCAAAAACGCGCATATTATAGCCGTGCTTTTGCATCGTCTTGTGACAGTTTAATCCTCTTCTTTTATCTCTATTTGCGCCGCCAATATCACCCCAACCGACGACGTAGTGTCCGGGCTGATACCTTAACACCAAGCTCTAACAAAGCTTCATTCTAAGTAATTGAGCGGCTCTGTTTAATAAATGAGTTAATCCTTACAATCTCTAGCGCGCTGAGTTTCCTGGGACGCTCTTTTTGTGGTCTAGAGACGTTATTGTGGTGTTCTTTCTACTGTTTGATTGTCCGGGAGACTGTCCTGGGATGGGTAACTGCAATTGTACTCGCATCCAAACGAGTCCGCTGAGGAGAGACCATATTACCAGCGGAGGAAAATGCTCTCTCACATTCGGCAGCCATTGCAGGGACTGATAAGGTGTCCATGATGTGAGCTTTGTAAGTATGGAACTCGGTGATAATCCTGATCCGAATCGTTTTATGCCTGAGGTTTGCTGAGGTCTCTTGAACCAAAGAGTCAAGGTAACCAAAGACCTTCTAGAGCCCCTCGTACTCAGAGACACGTAAAGAGAGATTTGCGTCTGTGATCCACTGGGTAAGCAGGCGCTGAAAAGTTAATTTGTCAAAGCGAGCAACTAGCTCATCACGGAAGTCGTCCTCCTTCCGGTTTTTTTTTTTTTCTCTTTTTTTTTTTTTTTTTGCGGCAAGGTCTTGAAGTGTTAGTTGATTCAGAGTCCGGTGTGTATCACTTTACCTTTAAGGGGTCTGGATTGAAAAGGTTGTGGGCTTTGCTAAGGTGTCCCTCAATTTTCCGGGTGTTAGAAGAGACATAAACCTTTGGCTTATGCACCTTCTGCTGGATACAGTGACAGCAGAGCCAACTGGACGGGTCAGGCTTGCTGGCTGTATTTCTGGTCTGAACGTCATAGCCATGAGCCCAAAACCCCCCAGTGGCTAGCTCAGTCCGGATTGAGAGGACCCAACGACCCCGAACAGGCTGAGAAACTGCGTCCCAGTCTTTGATGATCGCGGAGATGCCGAGGGATAGTGACAAATCCAGCTTTCGTAGCTCTGCCAGACTTGATATATCTGAAGAGCCATTAGGATCGGTTGAGAAGCTGAATATATCGCTAGGGGTTGCCATTATGAAATGGTTTTGTGGCAAAGACCAGGCCCACTGAGTCCGGGACACTTCGCAGGACGAGCAAAATTTGCATGCATGATCTCAATAGCAAAATTTGATCTACGGTTTGACGAGGAATATGAGTGCAAAACGAACGAAAAAGGCAAGACATGAACAAAAGCAAAAATACAGGGAGGGGTACCAGTACTACCCCACATTTCATCTATCTACCTGGCGGCCAGATAGATAGGTGATGCACAAGGGCCAGCAGTAGATAAATAGATGTAGTCTACATCTATCTACATTTACATTCCATCTACATCGGTAAATATATTCCCCACACTGATCGTATGCTTTTATTGGCCGGTATTTTCCTATTCTTCCTTGTTCACTCCTCATCAGCACCAGTATGCAAGTTGAAAGAAAGAGCATGAGGTTGTTATCTTTCCAAGCGATTTGAGAGACCTAGGAAGGAGGGAAAGAGATAAATTGGTAAAGGAAATAAACACAAATATATCTAATACACTCACAAGGTTGTCCACTGTATGGGATAGCTCTCACCTGATTATAGTGAAAGGCGGCGCCGGTGCCCGCCTTATCCCTCCTTTTGGCCTCCTTTGGCTCCTTGCTGATGCCGCAATTTGGGCGTGCTGTGCCTGTGGCCCTGTTGCCTGCCTCGCGAAGGGCACGGAAGAGATTTGGCGAGGAGAAGAGGTTATCTATGAAGACGTGATATGTCTGCTTTGGCAACATATTACATCAGTGAAAGACGACACTCTGTGTATTGCTGAGGGCCACGACGGCCTTGGGCTTTCCCTTCTTCCCCTGCGGCTTCGGCGGAGGCGGCTTAAACAACCACAGCAGTGTATAGTGATCCCTTCAAATGCTAAAGCCACTGCAGAAAGTGGTCGTGTTGCGCAATAATCCAGACTTTGAAGCCGACTGGTGTGTGAGGGTTGAGGTATTTCACCCGTAACCCTAGCAAGTCCAGGTTGTTTTTCCGTTGTAATACGCCAGCTACAGCACAGCTTCCCCCTTCCACGATGATACCCTGCTCATACCGTACATGAACAGCCTTAATATTCATCGAAAGAATTCAGGCTCATTCAGTAGCAAGACTTTACGCCATAGTTAGGGGTACAGGCCGCAGAAATGAAGTTGCTGGAGCTTGAGGTTCTGTACGATGTGGACCGGAGAATTGTGCCAACCCAGAGATTCTGATGGCATATGACTATGGCCTGTTCGAGCGCACTCCTGGGTACACATTGGCAATGCTCCGCCGGAAATAATGGTAGGTCGCTATACAAACACGATGTCGCCCGCTAAGCGACTTATTCCAAGGCTCCAAAAAGCATTTCTTTTTTCAGCAATACTCCGGCGAGGCGGATGAGTGAGGGCAGAGGCAAATGCGGCTGTGGTTTCAGAGGCTCGCTGAGTTAGAATATGTAGGTGTTGGGGTTCGGAGGGGGATCCGCCTCGTCCCGATGAAGGGACTGGTCGAAAGTTATCTCTTCGTACCGTCGATGTAGTATTCTGGCTTGCCGATGATGCAGGTTCAATTGTCTATGACGGTGAGGCACGTCGTTCGATGCAAGTGATGTCCTGGGACAAGATTCACAAACAGGAGTGAATAGCCCGGTGATTTAAGGCTGATGGGAGTAAGGCATAGGCCGAAAAGAATATGGTAAGGGAATGGGGCTGGTTATTTCGGTGACTGAAATATAAAACTCCCAAAGCTCGCTGCCGTCTCCGCCATGAGAGACCCCGCTCTAGTCGGATCTGCAATCTGTCATCATTCTGATGCATACTATTTTGTGCTCTCTTCGCTTAATCGGATAGAGAACTGACCCACCTGCCCAAAGGGCACTCGGCTTCTCCTGGAATTTCCAGATAGCACCTTCATTTATACAGTAAAATTGAGCCATTGTCAGGCATTCAATTACAAGCTTGAAGCTACGGCCACCTTCGACTCGCAGAATGTGGGGAATTTCTGTATTTCGAGACCTATATTTCTCGCTGGTGTTGGCGTTTCGAGCTGGAAGAAAAAAAAAGACACGAAGTGCTGTGAGTTACAAATCTAACATCACACCTTACAGCATCCTTGCTGACCGACAAAGAATCATGCTTATGTGCACGTTGACTGCTACGACAACTTGCTATTGTCTGATTCTGTAGGGTTCCTTTGTTCACGAATGCACCAATAGGCGGATGGGCGGTAACCAGAGCTTTAGGAATCCATCTCCTCTTACGAGCGGCCAGCCAGCGACGAATATCGCAAGGGATCCCTCCGCTTGTGAGGGAGTGATTTTCATTCCCTAAATGAATGTCTTTTCTTCTTCTTTTTTATACAAAAAAAGCGAGAAAAGAAAGAAGAAGAAAATGGAAGAAAGGAAGGAAGACAAAAAGAAAAATAGTCGAAAACGACCAGGAGCATCAGTCCTCAATGTTCAAGCCATGGTATGCATCAATGGCTTCATGTTGGAGGCCACTTATGAAGGAGACCATTTAAGAGTGTGATTCCTGGACAAGCGAATACGATATGGGAAGGCAGAATACCCTTGTTCAACCCGCTAGGCTAAAGACTTTCTTCAGTGGTAGCTACTCACTAGTAGCTGTTCCTTATGCACCGCTTGCTGGCTTAATGGCCTCCAAGCAGTCTGTCAATGGCTGAATTGTAGGATCCGACGTTTCGAACTGAACGTTGACGGCAAGTCTTCCCCGAGCCTTGCAATATGGCGCATAAAAGAAAATATACCTGTTCCCAGTGACCGGCAAATAAAGAACGGAACAGTTGAACGAAATCAAAATCAGTGCGTTTCCCTCGCAGAGTGTTTTAGTTGAAGACAGGAATTCTTCTATGATGACTGGACGGAGGGGAATATGGCAGTGAGAGTTGTTGGGAATGCTAATATTTTCACCCTCTAGGAGAGAGTGTGTTCCTCATATTTATGGCAGTTCCCCCTCACCCTAGCCTCATGCCCCCAACAGCCTGATGTGGTCGATTTTGGAATGAATGGGCTATAGACCGCGCAAGGATTCTCTTTCTCCCGGAACACATACGCGTCACTGAAGAATCATATGGCATTCAACCATGAATATCAGCTTAGAGCGTTTGAAGACATGATTCTCCCGGCCTCGTGACCGGGTTTCAGTAAGATTTAAATGTTACTTACTCTAACATGCGTCTAGAAGGATTTGAAACGGCCGCTATGCCCCTTGATTCAATGGCCTGACCAGCCAGTTCCAATATCACCCCTCACTATACGTGGATGGGGCTATCTATCAATATAACACCTCGAGGACTTCCAGTGGATGACATTGCTTGCGACCCATTTAGGAGGTTCCATGACAGTGGCAGTCGCTAACACTTAATATCAGAAAGAAGGAAGCAGAGTTGCCGTCTCAGAATCCTAATTCACCTGGATATACAAGTTTCTGAACGGACCAAGGAGAAGCATAGGCCCTCTTCAAGTATGCTACACCCTCCTTACTAGCAGCCGCATTATTCTTCCGCACGTTCTTATTCATGGGTTTGATATATTCGCTGGATGGAGTCGAAGGGTGTGGCAGCAAATTATCAATAGGCATCCCAGCACCTGCGGTCTAGTACCATATTCGGGGTCAGCGGGGGAACGACACAATTGCGCCTGGGAAGACCATACCAGACAGAAATCGCATCGGGCACCAAACACCAGGACACTATTGCGGCACTTGGCAGAGCCCTGTTCGTGGTCAGTACTCTAGACTTCAAACCAGGAATGGAAGCTTACATAGTAATTCGCGCAGGGGCTAGTCATCTTAGGCAAGATGCAGCAGATCAAAGATAGCTTAGTCGTATATCGATTCTCCAACGGAACGAAGAGGAAAGATATAAAAGGATCAGAAAGAATGAGATCAAGGATCCGCAGGGCCAGGGTATGAAACCTTCCTAGTACAGCCTTCAACGCAGCACAGCCGGAAGGGGTAAAATACTATCTATAATTAATCAATAACCCAACAGCTAGAGCGAATGTCATTCCGATGGCAAAATCCGCCAGCTCGTGCCGTGGCGGGTTCGATTTTTGGCTGTATTAATTAAGCAATTCTTACATTCAATGGGCGGGTGGCCACTTACGCTAAACATGGATGTTACTGTAGTTCAAGAATTGCCAAATTATTTTGCCTTATGGAGCCGGCTGCAGTGTAATGTTGTGTCTGCACGGTGGTAGGAAGCTTGTTCTGACCAACCAAGTCAAGATGCTGAACCAATCTCAAACGTCCAGCTATTTGCTGTGATAGGCGCTGGTTTCAGAAAGTTCGCCATTGCCATGCCATGTCGTTGCAAAGCCGTATGCGTGACACCTTGCTGATCAAATCGTGCATGTGGAAAGCTCCCTGCATCCTGGCTCATGTTTGGTTAGCAACAGGTAGGAGGCTTGAGAGGGTCACATGCTAAATCCATGCAAACTGCACAGCCGACGCTGTTTAACGCCTATTATGCAAGCCCCAAAGCCATTAGGGATGCGGCTAAGGGGCCACGGAGTTACATTTTTAAGAGTCCGAGTTAGTCGCAAACGGCACGCCCACGACATGGCACAGCTCTTTCTGAACTCTGATAAAGCCATCATGGAAGTTCTCAAAATAAAGGCGCTCCATGGGCAGGAACTGCGAGGACTAGAGGTCGTTATAAGTGATGCATAATTTGATATGTGAGTAGCTCAAACATAATCCCAACTTCGTCTCTAGATAGTACGCTATTTTATATCATAAGCTGGTATATAATAGCTGCTCGTAACAATGTAGCAGTATGATGTACGCTCGCTGACGTCAGAAAACAGATATAGTTAGCACTAACGATTACGCCACGTTTCAAGATATCATCGAGGCGCTCGCTCTTCTTTAACGCTTACATTAATGGCTTACTGTGACCAGCCGACGCGCAAACTATGCGGTGCTGCTCAAAAATCCAATCCAACAAATTATCAAGCAAATCAAAACAAATGTACGAATGACTCGTTGCGTATCGAGAATATCAAATGCTGTATTTGAAATTTAATTTGATATATTTGTGACGAAGCAATATTGTGGGTGTCGAAGGTATCACTAAAAGGTTTAATTAACAACTCCTTACATAGGATCCACATCTTAGCCACCGGCAGATCGAACCATCTTAGTCATACGGTCTCAACAATTTAACACGCACCATAAGTGAGCGGCTCTCGGGGAGGTGGCCGTGCCTACCCGGAATCTGTCGTGGTTTTCACGAGGCTGATTAGGTTATTACAACCTCCACTTATAATCCCATTTTCTTGGCATGCAGGTTTTGAGAAAGTAGCCTTATCGACAGCTTATTCTTTAACAAGTGCGCAACAAACGTCCCAACCTGCCCGAAAGTGGCGGCGATGGCATCCTCTACGACAAATTCGCCCACTGCTTAAGACCCGGACGGATGGCTCAAACGCCGTCATCGCCACTCAACGTCGCCAACACTGCCGCAACTACGGAAGCAGTCCACTCTGCGTGCCTCTTATCCCCTCAAGGATAGTAAGCGGACTGGAACGGCAGTTCATCCAATAGTTTTCCAATAACTTCCTAGACTTCTGGAGCCGCGAGCTCTCTAGTTCCAGATCTGCCTCCAAACCTACCCACAGCAGCGTCGCTGCCTCGCCTCCTGCTGCTTATGACCACTTAAGCCATCAGCGTCAACATCAACGACAATGACGAGAACAAAATACCGACCCCCTCATCTCCAGGGGCAACCGGTTACTACCGCCCCCATTCCGTGAGGACCTTCGTGACTTCATCCTCCTGGAAGCCAGAGCTCCGGGCAGAACATAATAACTACGCAATCCGGACCCTCATCTTGTGAAAGCTCAGCACTGTTTTGGACTGGATTCGGTAGGTATTTCAACTTAACTCTGAATGGCTATCCAGACCACCGACCCTGACATCCGTGACTTCCTCGTAGAGAAGCAGGCGGAGTGGGCAGCAGACTCTAGGACCACCACGGTGGAGACTAACAAGAAGTGGTTTACCTATGCGGTCGCAGTCTTTCCCCGTGGACTAAACGACTTCCATGGCAATACGTTGGACAGCGGAAGTGTTGTGAACGATGAAATAGAAATCCAGACGGGGCTCAAGCCTGTTGACGTGCGCCCTTTGTAGCATACCTCGGATACCCTCTTGATAAGACCCTGCTTGTCTCTTTCTTGAAGCCAACTAAGAAATACTGGTCTCTATTTGGCAACCACACGGCTACCCTTGTTGACAAAAGCCGATCGTCATAGGCAGTGTAAAACACATTGGGACTATCCCTCCTTCGGCGCCTTCCACAAGAGGCCTCCCTGCTGGCGTTGCGGCAAGACTGGCTACGCTCCGGATGATTGTATTGCCCCAGAACAATGTGTCAACTGCATCGGTCCTCACCGCGCCAGCCTTCACAAGTGCCCAGCTCGCCCAAAGTCCATGGCGTCTTTCGCCGACTGGCCAAGGAACAAAGAGAGCATGACCGAACAGTAAGCGTTGAAACATGCTGTCAGCACAATCTAGAAACGCAACCAGAACTGCAACCACGCGCAGCTGAACTGCAGAGAGACAACACTGCGAACAGAACCGAGCATCGATTTGTATGGACGATGGTAGTTAAATCGCCTGTTGATAATACCGAGATAGATTCGAATGGGCCGATCCTTGAAGGTCGCAAGGGAAGAAAAAGTGTTGGTCATTGTTCTCATGGCCTCGGTTGCCCTCCGTGTGATGCATGGGGGTCAGCGGGACGGAAGAAACAACAAGGTTTGATGACGTCAGAGCCGCTCGGTTGGTAACGCCGGGGATGTAGGCGATCTGTATAATATTGGAGGCTCGAGTAAGAATGGTGGGAGCCATAGAGTGAACGGTATGTGTCGATAAGAGAGAAGTTCTCCTCGAGGCGGCATCCATTTCGGAACCTTGCATAGGGTCCATGTCGAAGACATGGATAGATGTGGGACTCTGTGACCTCTTAGGCTTGATATAGAGCCTCCAAACTAAATATGTAGCGGCGAAAACTATTACAATGCTAGCGATGATACCGCCAATGATGCCGCCAATGGTTAGGCCGCAGCCGCCTTTCTTTGATTCGGCCTCTGTATTCCTCCTGGAGGCAGATGTAGCATATTGGACACAGTAGAGGGGAACGGTATATCGGCAGCTCTTGCTGTCTGAGCACTCGGGACATTGAAGCCCAGTGCTATTGCCACAACTGATCGCGTCGTTTCCCTGAGGGATTAACTCAAGTACTGTGGACAGTTGTCAGCGGCAGTCGATAGGCATGAGTACAAGGGGCTAATAGTCACTCACCACGACTTAACTCATCCCAGACTCTAGCACTGATACATCGAGACACACCCATATTAATGTCCCAACTGTGAGAGCTCGGTAAGAAATTGAGAGAATATCAGCGCTCGAGATTTGGCAAGTATCGATTGTTTGGGCTGATAATTCAAGCTTAAGTTGGGTAGGTTATCAGCACTGGCTTCGCAATGGCTAGATTTCGATATCGAATTGTGATAGAATCTGACAGTGGAGGAAGAAAAATGAATGATCGAATGGCTAATTGGAGAAATCTGGGGTGAGGAACAGCTATGGATAGAGCTGACTGGGGCTGGACTTTGGGTAGATTCTAAATACACCTTCTTCGCTGGAAAACTAATTGGTCCTGGGTTCGGGAGGAGTTAATAACTTTTCTGTAGGAACGAGCTGTAGGCGGCCTTTCACGGGTTCCTGAGCAACTCCTCCGGACTAAACATTTCAAATCACCTACTGGGCTGAGCACGGACCGTATGATAACAAAATTATGTGCCAACCTATCCGTGCACACATCCGTGTCCCAAGCCCACTCGTTTTTGGCATGCTGGAGTCTTACTTTTACCATAAGCGTAGATGCGGGCCCAGGAGAAACCCGTATAGAGCGGGAATTTCGGGTTGTGCAGGCGACTGCGTAGTATAACTAGGTGATGTTTGGACTGACAGTAGCTCATAATACGATTATGTTCATATGTGGCTCCAGGAGTGTACCGCTTCCCCAAAGTCGGGATGAATTAGTTAACGGCTTCCATAAATGATATGCCAAGCTGAGTATCGGGTGGTCAGGGCCTGAGATTAATGTAGCCAAGGCGGAAGCATAAGAGGGATCGAGAGTTGGGTGAAAATAAACGCTAATTTTATATATCTCTTTGTTAGAGTCGATGTATATATGATTACTACTTTCTTACCTGACTGCGTCTACCTCATCCGAGTCTGTTATTCCACGAAGGTGCTTGGCGATTCTGCGTCATATGATCGCGTTTTCATACAATCTGGCTTGCCCAGGAGGCTGTCGTGAGGATCTGGGATTCGATTGGGCAGGATAGGAGCTCCTGAAATTCTTCCCTTTTGCATCTTCAAGGAAATCCATAGATTGGATTGGATGAGTATTTCATTTTCAAGCCGTGTTTGCTGTCGAGTTATCAGATCAGGCTGTAGACCCTTTGCCTCAATCCATGGTGAGATAATCAGCACATCAGTGCTTCGGAAATATTGCTAAGAGGCTGCATATTGTTCGATATTGATGGACTGTCCTCTGCTGCTTCGAGCCGGGGCTCATGCATAAAAAAGGTTGCTTGTATCCTAGTAGCTCCTTCTGCGACTGCTGATGGTGCAAGCGTGGTGTTGTATCTGACGTAGGGGTGCTGAAGTGAAATGAGGTCAATTTCCTAATCCTGGGCTGGAATATAGGCAGGCCGAATCGATGGAGGATATGCTCGATTAGGGACTTAAGTATGGTCACGGAGGAAGCTATTATCAAAATGGCCTCTTCCATTTGAAGCCAAAAGTATACCGGTATTAGAGTCCTGAACCTTTCTGGAGAAGCAAAGTCCAATATGCATACCTTGATGAGCCTCAAGATGATGGTTATAGCTGCAACCAGGCCAAGCGCCATCAAAACGGTGATAAGACAGTGTTCCACTGTCGATTAGTTAAGCTTCCAGATTAAGAACATTAGCATGATTGCTAAAGTTAAGTCATCAAATAAAGCAGCTCCTTGCAAGAGGAGTTAGCATCATGCAATAAGGGCCAATATCACGCGTGGTTGATAACTTACCTATAGTCACGCAGCCACATATCTAAATCTGCTGCGCACTTAAGCACCGCGCATCTAGAACCTCTTCCCAGTGTGAATTAATTGGTCGACACTGGATGGGCTAGAAGATTTCAGTGCTGACAATGCAGGCAGCTTGAATACCAATTATCCCTTGAGTTGTGTTGAGCCTCCCACCAGGTCACGGCAGGGGGTTACAGCCAATTAAAATGCATCAGTACAAAGGTACTTATTGCCCCCCCCTAATTTAGCCTATGATAGAAGTACCAGCAATCTCTCGAGTTACAAATCGCTACATCACACTGCTCACATCCTCAAATTGACTGGCGCCTTCTTTTATTATAGCTTACCGGCGCCAAAGACCTCCTTGTACTTTTTGACCTTGGCTGCCCTAATTGAAGCCCCTTACAAGCAAGGCAGTCTGACTTTTTACCTCTTCGGATGTGTTTATGTTGTGATACAGGCGTAAATTCGTCCCCGGCTCGGAATGCCTGCCTTGATTGGCTCTGTAGATGGAAGACCTTGAAGACCGCGTTATAGAGGCATTCCCTCCACTTCTTCTGACTCATATAATGGCTCCAAACCGGCTGCCCATGTAGCTGTAAGAGGAAGCTATTTATAAGGACTACATCTAATAAGAAGGTCCAAGCAATAACCTGCCAAGCGCCCCGGCGGATAGGATGATCATAGCCAAGATATGACCTCCTTTGGTCGCCTCGGTCAACATGATTCATTTCGTCGTTGTAGGAAGCGGCGATAGTAGGGATCGATATGAGCTTGACCGGCTCGCCACTAAAAAAGCGCTGTATTGGCCGTGCCATTGGGGTCTTCGTTGACGGTCTCTTCCTCCAACGATCACACCTCTCATCGCCAGTGAAGACGGTTGAAAGGAGCAATACGAGGGCATTATCCTTCCAAGCGATCTGATTGACCTAGAGAAGAAGAAGATAAGTTATTGGCTGAATTATCAGGAAGAATGTCGAGTCTTCCTACCTGATTATCGGCCGTTGGGATGACCTTGATCTCATTAAATTGGAACCCTGACTTCCCTGCCTTATCGGCCTTTTTGGCGTCTGCAAGACCTTTGTAGATGCCACAATTAGGCCTGGCTGTGCCGGTTGCACCGTGGCCGTGCTGACGAAGGGAGCGGAAGAGGTCTGGCGACGAGAAGAGGTTATCCACAAAGACGTGATATGTCGACTCCGGCAACAGGTTAATAAGGGCAATAACGACGCTTTGGATCGAGTTCAATGCCATGATCTTATCCCCAGCTTCTGTAATGACGTGGATAACTTCCTTGACCTCATCAACCTCGTTAGGAGCCCTCCGTTGGTTACTTCTTCCTTTTCCTTTCCTCCCCCCTCGTTGCGATGCCGGCTTCTTCCTCTCAATACCAACTGGGCCGTATTTTGCGCCAGGTTGGTGCCAAATCCACCTCATAAAGAGGCCTAGCTGGGCAGCTATCCAGACCTTGAGGCCTGTGTCGATAGGCTTGTTGGGGACGTATGTAACTTGCTTATTCCTTCCGGTATATCGGATCATACCCTCGTCTACGGCAAGATGTGAGCCCGGATCACAAAGCTCTGTTGTTGCAAGTTGAATATGTTGAGACCATAGCTCAACGCATTGGAAGATGATAGGAAAGTCGTCATCGTTAGAGAATTTAGTGTGGTCAAAGAGCCGGAGGTGACGATGAAGGAGTTGAAATCGGTCATAAGTCATGAACTTAATGATTGAGTGTTCAGGCCGCTGATCCTCTAGCTGAGGGGTCTTCCAATGGTCTTGGACTGTTATTTCGCTATGGACCCCTATATAAATAAGGATCCCAAGCCATACATATACCTCTGCGGCGGTAGTTGGCTTCCAGGTACGGAGGCGTGACCTTTCTGTTATTTCATGTTCTTGGCTATCAATAACGCCGCTCCGAAGTAGGCTATTAACCCAGTTATTAGTATATTGAACCCAGTTATTAACTAAGGAAATAGGCACGAAGTGTTGGAAAAGTAATAGCGGGCTTTGGGGCAGCTTGTTAACGAGTAGCTCTCGTCGCGGCACCTCGAAGGGTTGAAAATCGAAGCCTCGGTCCTCGGCAGCTGGAAAAGCCGGTCTCCGGGTGCTATCACCCTCATGCTCTTGACGGCTATTCTCTTCGTTGATGAAGCTACTATCATCATATGCGTTAAGCGCCTCCGCTGATATCTCTGTAAGTATTGATTGGGAAGTCATCAATTAATTCGAAATGATTTGTAGGGTAATAAAGGCGAAATTAATTAATGACGTATTACTATGTTCCCCTCATGTACCTCATGACAAATGTGGGGATGTGGGGCTCGGTACGGCCGGGAGGCTCAACACAACTCAAGGGATATCGCTTGAGAAGCTTGTTTTCCTCATCGGCCGCAAACTCATAACTTCTTGCGTTGATATCGTGAATATTATTGAATACGACATCTAGCTCCAAGTATTCATTTGAGGCAGTTACAGCGGCCACAGTCGCTGGCTCGATTGCATGCGATGGCGTGGGTACAGCTGTGGCTGTACAAGTCAGGAGGGAGGCAATGAGGTTCTTGCACGCCACTGCTGAGTGTTTGCGTAGGTTTTCGAGTATTTCGATTCGTTCAACGGCAAGGCATGGTTTTATTTTTATTTTTTATAGTTGTGAAGATGCGAACGGTGAATTTGATTTTGATATGAAATGCGTGAAGATTAGGAATGGTAAGCAAGGAATCAAAGAAATGACTTAGGAAAAAAGGGATGAGGTATGAAAAGGAAGGCTTCACATCATCTGAACAAGGCAGGAGGCGGGTTTTATAGCATAGTACTCCCATGCTGAAAGTCCATCACGGAGGGTTGCCACATCGTACCCATCCCGGTCGGCGAGGGGTGGATTGAACCATCTAACATAACATCGCTAATCGTGCTCCTCCTCGTGCTGATGGTGGACGGACTAGATCCGTCCACCAAATTCTCGCTCGTGTGAAAGAATATCTGATGCTCAAATCCAGTAAAACAGTCAAAATCCTCGTCGAGGGTTTGGCTCAATGGTATCTCATTACAAGACGGCGCAAACGATGAGGCCTGTTCCAACGCCGTTGATTGCGGTAAATCACTGTAATGGAGGGTATGGGGGTTTGTAGTCGAGCTCGGTCCGAAAAGGAAACCCTCAAGGTCGAATTCAGTGTTGAAGGCGGCCATTGGCGGCGCTGTCTGCAGGCCTTTGCTGAACTCTAGGCTGCTCAAGGTGTGCGTTTCCAGCTTGGGCAGCCCGTTCTGCACATCTCGGAGTCCTCTGGCAGCTGACATGCCACCAGAATTATGGTCCAAGCTGTGGATGGGCGAATCGGCCAGACTCGAGTGTCGGCTATGGGTGCGGCTAGGGTACATGCCTCGTACGACGGAGGAGTTCGCAGCAGCCATCATCTGCATCGTGCTGTCGTCAACATGGGTGATAGTGTTTGCCCGCGGCCTCATAGAAGTGGCCGGTGCATTGGATGCAGTTGGGTTGGGTCGTGCGACGCTATTCTTGCGAGCTCGGCTCTGGCCGGGGGCGACGCCGCTGGCAGAGCCGCGACGATTTTGGGGACGTGACGAGGGGATCGAGGTCTGGTGCAGCTTCTGCCGGTGGTGCAGTAGCAGATCGCTGCGGGCGAAGCATCGTGAGCATTCGGGACACTCGAAGGGTTTCTCCTTGGTGTGGGAGCGCTCGTGTCGCTTGAGATGTTCCAATCGGGCGAACGAGTGCTGGCAAGTGCCGCAAGCGTGCGGGCGAGGCTTGTCCGTCTTGGGAGGAATATTTGCCGGCGCCTTGATGTTCGGAGTGATTGTGAGCGCTGGAATGGTCAGTATGCAGTGTCGGGGGCAGGGTCGGAGGGCGGGGCCGGGCAGAAAAAGAAAAAAAAGAAAAAGAAGAAGAAAAAAAGAATTGAGGGGTAGTGCTGGCAACGGCGGGATTGCTAACCAGAGGGCGGGCTACCGACAGTTGTGTTGGACGAAGGCGGATCGCACATGGCGATTGAAGAGCGTGAGACCCTGACGCCAGAGTCGATTAATCACACTGCCAAGGTGTTCCAAACTCGCACGGGTACGCTCGGGCGTCAGGAGGGTTTCGGAGGCGGTGTTGTCGTGGGTCGGCGATGAGCGAGGTTGTTGGGCGGTTGCAATAAGAGATAGAGACAGAGGTAACAATAATAAGGTCAAAGCTCCAGTGTGTGGGCACTTTGCAAGCTCTTCCTGAAGCTGTAGGGCGGCATGACGCGAAGAAGCCTGGGCACCCGATCTCCAAGGCTCCGGGGGCCCGCATCGCGGGGGCAAGAGACAGAGACCCAGAAAGAGGCAGGTTCCAGCGAGAACGTTTGTTAATGCTGGTAGAACCGTCAGAATGCGTCATCCCTGAGACTCGCGGCCGCGATAGGACTGGCTATAAAATTTCCAGTAGCACAGCGGCAAGGTCGTTCGCCTTGGCCAATGTTCAGATAAGAACATCATGACTGCGTTACACCTGCGCGAGCTTAGAATGGAGCTCTCACGGAACTTCCCGCTACTTCCACGTTCAATGCAGCTTCCAGTGGTAGAAATAATCCCGGAGAAAAACATGAACTATCGTCATTTTCGTCTCATAATCCTGATTCACCCAGATGTGTAACAAGAGTTTCTGGACGGATCGAGGAGCAGCATAGTTGTTCTTCCATCAGAGTATTAGCCGCCGCCTTATTCCCCCAGACCGTCTCGCTCATGGCTTTGACATCGCTGAATGGAGACGAGGCATGTGGTAACAAATTCTTCATGGGTATTCCAGTGCATGCGATCTAGTACACATTCGGGGTCAGCATGGAAACGACTCAATTGAGCTTGAGAAAGGCACACCAGACAGATATCGCAGTAGCCGTCGAAAATCTGAACCCTGTCGGGACACTTGAAAGAGCCCTCTTCGCGATTAGTACTCTGGACCTCGAGCCAGGTATGGAAGCTCACATAGTAATTTGCGCAGGGGCAACTCATCTTCAATGGAGAAGCGGTCGATCGACGATAGCCTGGTCGTGTGTTGATTCTCTCACAGAACGAAAAGGTCAGGCCTGAATGTCGATTTGTCCAGCTGGCGCGACGCAGCTTTCGGCGCGGGACCCACTAAAGAACACTGCAATTTCAGCTCAGACAAATGGGAACGCGAATTGACCACGTTCCACCGCATGGAACGGATGTCATTCTGACGATAGAATTCGCCAGCAGTGACGGCGTTGCCGAGGAGGCGAAGAGGACGGCCGCTGGCATGATGGCACTCATCATTCTGCATCAAATGGATGTGAGTCAAGAGGATTTGGGAGATTGCCTCTCTCGCTTGACGTAGGTACAAAAAGGAAGAACAGATCTCCGCCACGACGACGGCCGGAAGACGATCACGTGGGGTCTTAGCTGCCTTCTGTACACCGTGATGAGGCGCTAACAAAGCCATCGGGTCAGCAGAAATTACCCATTTGAATTTCGCGGTCATTAAGCTAGCCTCTTCGGCTCTTAGCATAGAATCTATCCAACCAACCAGATTTTAGTGGTCATGCACTAACTTCTTTCGATTTTCACGGTCACTCTACTAACCTAACCAGGATTTAACGGTCAATTCAGGGGCATCTCATTTCCTGATGACCAGCACTCTATTGTTTTCTATCTATTACGTTCTGTCGTGTTTGCCATGCCTCAAACGCCCAGAAAACGGCGGTCAATAGGCGAACGGGTACCCGTCCCAATTTCCATATTCGGTCTAACTCTCTCCGCTACCTCGAGCGTCTCGTTCAACTGCACTCGCTGGTGATCGTGTCAAGGTTACGTGCTCGCGACGATTCTATTCATATGGGCACTGGTCAGTCTCAAAGTTCAGCACTGTTGCCTGGTGACTGCCTCCCTCCCGAGGGCGAGTTCGAGTCACGGGAGGCACTTTTTGAAGCGATCAACGCCTGGGCAGCCACCAGGGGCTACGCGTTCATAACTGGAAGGTCAACCAAGGAGAAAACCGGCAGGAGGACGATCACGTACATGTGTGATCGTCGCCGTAACCATCCAATCCTTTCGAGGGAACGGCAGCGCAAGACGACAACTCGAACAACGGGCTGCCAGTTCTCGGTGTTGGCGAAGGAGTCTATAGATAAGAGTACCTGAACTCTACGGCACCGTTCTGACAGCCGATTCTCACTACATAACCATGAACCAAGCCAAGACACCACCGCCCACCCAGTACTTCGAACACTGTCTAAGGAGCACCTGTCTCAACTGACTGGCCTTGCCAACGTTGGGATAGCCCCTAAAGAGATTAGAACATACATACGGCATAATACCGACAATAGCAACACAGCAGGACATCTACAACCGTATTGCAGATGCTAAACGAGAAGTCTGCTAAGGACAAAGCAGCATTAACGCAGTTGCTGATCAGCTGGTTAGAGAAGGATTTTGGAGTCAATTCCAAACCGGGCTAGATGGCCGGGTCAAAGCTGTTCTGTTTGCGCACCCCGATTCAGTGGCATACCTACAGGCTTATCCGGATATCTTAATCTTAGACTGTACCTATAAAACTAACAAATACGGAATGCCGCTTTTGGACTTGATAGGGGTCGACTCTTATCAGCGTTCATTCTGTGTTGCGTTTGCTTTTCTGAGTGGGGAATGTGAACAAGACTATTTTGGGCCTTGAATCGGTTCCGATCGCTATGCGAAAACCAAAGGATTAGACATCCCTCTGTCATCTTGACTGATCGCTGCCTAGCATGTGTGAATGCTGTCGATACTTGCTTCCCATTGTCAAGCCCGCTGCTATGTCTTTGGCATGCTAATAAGGCAGTTCTCTGCTACTGTCAGCCAAGATTCACGCGTCAGGCTCAAGGAGATAACCAGGGAATCGAGGCTCGGAATGAGTTTTACGGCCATTGGCATTCGATCATTAAGTCACCGAATGAACAAACCTTCCATGAACGTGTGTCCGAGTTTGAGAAGAAATACCTCCCGGATTATGCCGAAGAAGTCAGATATGTCAAGACAAACTGGCTTGATCCATACAAAGAGAAGCTAGTGAAGGCGTGGGTCAATCAACATCCCCACTTTGATAACGTCGTCACTTCGAGGGTTGAAAGTATACACTGGTTGCCTAAGAGCCACTCTAAAATATCTACGATGGACTTGTTCGAAGCTTGGCGATCGATCAAGCATGCATTGCTCAATCAACTGGCGGGGCTAAGGTCAAACCAAGCCAAGCAGAAGATCCGGATACCTATTGAACTCTCCGGCACCCTCTATGGTGCAGTACGTGGTTGGGTATCTCACGAAGCTTTGCGAAAAGTTGAGCAACAACGAAAGCTTTTATTGCATGAAGACTCGACTCCCTCGTCGGCCCGTACTGGTTCTTTTTCACGGTCACGAGGGCTACCCTGCGCTCATAAGCTGGAAAGTTTATTAGCTCGAGATCAAGCACTACAACAAGAAGATTTTTATCCGCACTGGCACTTGACTCGGAAAGATAATCGACGACCCCTTTTAGACCCCCGCCAGCGAGTCGATCCAGTCGCTGTTAGTTCATCTCTGCCGTTATCTAGTGTAAGAAGAGAACTTAGTGGCTTCGAAATCATCTAGAACGCAAGACCGATGCGTAACCCTCCTTTGTGTAGCAAATGTCATATCCTAGGTCACGCAAGGAATTCGGAAGATTGTCCATTACGATACTCGGAACTAAGAGCATTGCCAGTCGTATCTTCAGACCAGCCGCAGGCGTGTTCAGAAAACTTTCAGTGGATATCCTACGCAGCCCCCCGTTCCACCTACTCGGCACTCTAAGTTGCACCCGATTCCTTGTTTCATCTGATGCTGGTCAGTTCGGTATTTTCTGTTTATCAATAAGATAATCCATTTGAAATCTCTCTACGGCAAAGGCAATGAAAACGTAGGAGATAGAGCTGAATGGCCTCTGATGAGCACAATTTGCGGGAAAAAGATAATTTCGGGCATGGCCATACCATCCCCCACCACATAAAGAATCACACCACTTAAACATAGCACAAAAGATCATCGCCCCATACAAAATCCAATATTTGATTCACGCAGAAACCAACCACCTTGTCCATTGAAAATGAAGCCACTCGAATTTTATATAGAGAATTGCTTAAATTTTACTCTCTGCATGGTTTTTTGATCTCCCGACTGCTCCGTGTGCGCTGGCAGTGCTTTGTTACGACCTTAAAGTCCTCACGTTCGTCCTCTGACCTGACACCCACCTCAATCACTTCCTCGACCTCCTCATCCACATCTACCTCTATTTCTGCCTCCTTTGAGTCACGAAGAGCTTCTCCAGTCGCTAGAGCCTCCGCTAGAGCCATGAATCGTCGGTTCGGGTTCGGTACCGCCTTTCTTTTCTTCCCTCGCCGCACCTGGGCCATCTGCTCCTCGAGGCCAGTAATCTGCGCATTCTGAACGGCCACTTTCATCTCTAAAGCTTACAATCCCTTTGCGATCTTACTGTACTTCCGCCTGGTCGGAAGGCTTCGGTGTTTGGCCATTTCTCTTACTTGCCGGCTCGTTTTCGGCATATCATCTGAGTGCAACTGAGGAGGGCTCGGCGTCTTGAACTCTTCTAGCAGTTTTTCTTTGTCCGGTTAAATTTCCGGATGTGTTAAAGCTTTATAACGATTTATTGGCCAATTTCCAGTAAACCTCCAGCCGGATAAGATAATCTCCTTCCTCATGCCCGCCTCTCTAGCTTTCGCATATGCCCGAATAAAGTTGACTTTATCAACTGGCGCAGAATCGGTTAAACTAGCCAGATTTTGGAGTTCTTTCCGATACGCACCTTTAATGCCATTAAAAATTCCATTGTCTAACGGTTGTAAACCATGGAAACAATGTGCTCGTAGGTAGCAGCGTAGACGTTGTTCAGAAAGCACGTCGCCATCCACTCGTCCTGACTGCTCGTTAACGACCCTATAGCGGGTGACTCCGCAGCGAAAACACCAAAATGCTCACCTGCGCATGGCTCCCGTGACCGTCAAGGATAATAAGTCCCGCATCCGATACATCACGAAGCTCCGTTTGAGGTGGATAAACATCCTTCAACCACTCGTGAGCTATGTGGTTGTCGGTCCAGCCGTTAAGGGATGTGATGTAATGCCAGTCCGCTATTAATTGTTGGAAAATCCGGGAATCCCCCTTCCCTTCAGGATTCAGACTGTTAGTCTGAAAGTCCTAGATTTAAAGTTCAAAGTCCTAGATGAAATCATCCGGAGATATAAACCCGAGAAGAACTCTCACCTCAATAATGAACAATTAAGTTTCATAAAATATATTTTCACCCGGCACTACTGAGCAATATAAACAACATTAATTCGAATTTGTTCAGAAACCACTGCTTCTACAACACTTTTCCTTTAAAGATAATTCCCTATTTTAAAGCACGGTTAGTTGCGGTAATAGCCTCAATAAACGAAGTCTAGGTGCGCGACTGGACGCCTTTTAATAACGAAGTCTTCTTCGGGTTGGAACTCCCAATTATGAGGTTGTCTAAGCCTTATGGACAACTAATTAGTTATGGTGTATAAAAACCCATAAGGAATTTATAGAGGACTTACCGAAACCCGCCATTATGCCGCCCTCATCCACGTTAACCCTATTCTCAGGCTTGATCCAGCCATACTCGTTCTCCCGGATATCGAAGTACCAATTGACCGCCTTCGGAGTAAACCCGTCAAATCTGGCGGCTTCCTGGTGTTTTCCAAGCTTAGTAGATAGTTTTGCATGACGATTGATGAACCTGGTAGTCCAGCTTTTACCCAATGGCTTGTTATCTCCCTGTTGATGGAGGAGAGCTTTGAGGTACCTTCAAAGTTGGCTATGTGTGAGAGCGTAGCCCGAGGATTCCTGCTGCAGAAGCCAATGAAGTAGGTGGTCCTCCTGGCTTGTAGAAACACATTGGTGAGGGTGGGTAGACTCTTTCCTGCTCTTCTGGCCAGAAAGTCTTTTCGAGAGGACGGGTTGAGGCACCCCGTACTTATCGGAGGCCTGGTAATTATTGTGATAGATAATCTTCAGTAATATCGAATATAGCAGTAATAACGTTTTTTTCGGTATAAACATCGCGACACATTTTGGAGATATTTTACGCGCGTAAACTACGCCGAGAGTCTTTACAAGTGTCGAAGGATGAGAAAGCGAGAAATGCAAATTTTTCAATATCCTGAAACCCTTATGATATACACGAAGTCAGAAGAAAAATGGCCTAGGATAAGACACAACGTAAAAAGTAATTTACCATAGGTTTTTTTCTCTTGCGAATGGCTTTATTATGCCAAAATGCGGTGCAAATAACATGGTAGGGCTTGTATAGAGCGGTGATCTTTTGTGCTATTTTTTAAGTGGTGTGATTCTTTAAGTGGTGGGGGATGGTATGGAAAAGACACAGATAGGCCTGCGCTTAGCTCACTGGGTGAAACCCAACCATTCTGTTCATTGGATGGCTGCTTTCAGTATGACCGGCTTTGAAGAGGAATGCGGGAAGCTTGCCAGGAAGCTTGGCATCCGATGCTCTGACCATGTCGATGTTAAAGAGGCAGTGCGACAGTATCTTAGTTTGAAAGATGCAGGAAATTGGTTTCTTATCTCGATAGCGCCGACCATATGGAGATTTTCGACAAGTCGACGCCTGCAGGTGGGGGAATCCACGATTTTCTTCCTTGTAATGGTGACGGACGGATCTTATTTACCACATGCTCCAAGCAAGTCGCCCTTACTGCAGCAGGGACTGCGGTAGTAAGATTACCACAGTTGTGTCTAAAGAGGCAACAGATCTCCTGAAGGAGTCCTTGATCGATGATGACGAGCTACACGGTGACATCAGACAGCTGCTTGATTTTTCACCACCAAATTCATCAAAATCCTCACACAAATGAATCCTATCCTGTCGTGATTGAAACGATGAGCTCTTCAAAGATACAAGGTAGCATAGATGATCACAGCTTTGATACCCCCCTTTTGAGGGCAGCTAATGACCCCACCGGCGTGCCTAATTTTCCGCCCGAAGAGGACCGCGGTGATGATTTTCAACCTTTCAATATAGAATATCGTGATTTCAAGAACAACCCTCTACCTAAGGAACCACTTGAATTATTCCAGCTTTTCGTACCTATTTCCCTTATACAGTCATGGATCGAATACACCAACAGCTGGGTCGCTCACCTGCTTGAAAATGCCGTTATTGACAACTGGAATACCCCCCTTTCCGAACACTCACGCATCCTCAAATGGGAAGGCATCTCCACCTCAACGGCTTATGTATGGCTTGGAGTCGTTATTTACCTAGGGATTCATAGGGAAATAACAATAAAGGACCATTGGAAAGCACCCGGCCTAGGAGATCAGCGCCCTCTTTACTCAATCATCAAGTTCATGCCGTTACGGAAGTTCGAGCTGATCAACAGGTATTTCTGTACTTTTGACTACACCAAAGTCGATGTGAGGGATGAGGGTGATCTTCCAAAGACTTTCCAAGAGGCTGAAGAGTGGTCTAATCTCATACAGAAGGTGTCAAACGAGCTCTATTTTCCAGGGACTAATCTGACTGTAGATGAGTGTATGGTGCCGTTTACAGGCAGATCGAAAGATACAACGCTTGTCAAGAATAAGTCCACGCCGGTGGGCTTCAAAGTCTGGGTTATCGCCCAACAGGGCTTCTTTCTGCGGTGGCTTTGGCACGTGAAGTCATCGCCATATACCGCTGTTATAGTCAACCTACCTACGCCGATGCCGCTCAGTATAAGGATGAAATGAATCACGTTGGCCGCGGTGATCAGATAAGGTCCTATACAACGTACGAGCACCGATTCCGGCGCGGTCCTTGGCAAGCGCTGCTTTGGAATTTCCTCCTTGAAGTCGCACTTGCGAATAGCTTCATTTTACAGAAGAAGACCCGGCACCCTCGTTGGAAGCCCTACAGCACGCTGCAAGCTTGGAAGGAGTGCATTTGCAACGCCATTTTCAACACATATGCTGCTGAATGCGGCACAACGAAGAGAAGCCGGTCAGGGAAGGAAGAAGACATCGAGGATATAGAAGCACGGCAAAATCACCTACGAAGAGATATCAATCATGTCTATAGAGGCAGAAGAAGCCCTTCCTCTTGCCTAGCTTGCAAAGGCTTACGGCAAGGGCAGCCTCGACCTTTTAAAAAAAGGAAGGGAAAAGGAGGCTATCTGGAGCCGATATCAGGAAACCAGGGGTGCCGGAAGACTAGATACGGCTGTAAAGTGTGTGATGTAGCGATTTTAACAATGCTAACTATTGGTACTCATATCACACACTAATTTAGGTGTAGGTGGAGGTACCAGTCGTCACCGTCATTTTGACTTGGCCCCCCCCCCCCCCCTGTCGTGACCTTTTGGTAGTCTTGTGCTGCTCAAAGAGATAGCTTACCTCCGTAAATTAACGGAAGTAGGGCTAACTTTGTAGGTTCGGCGGGTTGACAAAGTTTAAATGCTATTCGCCTACCGATTCTGATAGGGCACAGCTACCAGATCTGCCGCATGTGATCGTGAGGGGCATTACGCTCAGACCGGTACATACTAGAGTTCCTCAGGTTGCTGTGCAGTCGGGGCAGAGGCAGTGCCGCGTTCAAATCCCAACCAACGTGCACGGATAAAAAGGATGTAATTTTATGAAGATAATCGAGACAAGGGGGGGTCAGCGCACGGACGAAAAGCGTAATTTACTAAATTACAAGTAGTCCTTAGTACAATAGTAGGGAGTCGGTTCCTTGATATTGTACTGGGGTAGCCACACACGATGAGGTTTAGACACTTTGTGGCGCACGTCTGATCACCGTGCCGTCGCCTATGATCCTCCCATGCTTGATTTGGTGGCGTCGAATAGCGGACGCAGCTGGAAGTTCGTTTGATAGCCACAATGCCCAAGTTCACGTCAGACTGCTGCGGCTGAAATCTGCCTTGCTTTTTTCACAAGGTCCAAAATCAGGCTGGCAGCAACAGGTGCGATGCGATTCTCCCCCTCGAGGTCTAGATCACCGGTACTGTAAATTAGCCGAGGCGCCTGCCAGCCACAACTCGTCAACCTTGACAGAGTGCCATATGGGAGGCTTTAGCGAGCGCACCTGGCAATGCCGTGCTTGCCCGGGTGCTCCGATGCACGTTTGGGACTTAAAGCGAAACCACACTTGGTACATATGATGGCTGCCTCCGGAAGGTTGTAATAAAAGACCGAGCCTCTCGAGCTTCTGCAGCTTTGCTGGGGGTAGAGTGGGTTGGCTATGTTGTTCTTGGTCATTCCCGCTCTCGTCGGTAGAGAAGCGAGCCATCATGATTAGATCTGTGTGATAAATAGAATAATAAATACGTGGAAGTTAAGCAGATATTCTATATAGAGATGATAAACATATGAATCTAGTAGATGACGATGATTGTTGTTGTTTCGTTCTGGAGTAACTAAGTGTCGCAGGGTAGGCATGAGCTTCACGGTCTCAGGAAATAACTGCATTAGTAACCTAGCTATATGCTTTAAGTAACTCTGCGGGATGGAATACCCCGCACAAGAACAAGTCAAGAACAATAATCAATCAACATATTTGCTGCTGCTCATCACATTCACTTTAACCCTTTAGGCACGCTCAATGCGTCACTAAGTCATTGAACTTAACAGGGGTCAGAAGACGGAAACGCGACGCGTTTCGCGTTTCAGGTTTTTTGATTTCATTAGCGCTGTACGACAAACACAGTGCGTTTCCATAGGGGGAAACACGGAGCGAAGATGCTAGACGGTGATTGGTCAGAACCAGGAACCGCAGTGCGTTTCTGGTGGTAATTCTTGAGCAGGGTAAAAAGCTAACCAATAGACCAAAAGTCAACAGTTCAGTCACTAATTGACTGGACTGCCCTCCAAATATAAGGAGCCTAGGCTGTCTCCAGCAGCTACAGTAGGTCTTCCGGGCTCGCAAGCCACTATATCATTATAAAAGCGCAAGAAGCATCCTAGCCTTCGTATCTATATTTAATATTATTAGTAGTGAAGGAATTAATTAATTAGATAAAAAAATTAAATCTAAGAAGGAAAAGTACGTCACATACTTGGATGCATCGCATGCTTATTATATATGTTAGTAATATAGTTAATGTAAATGATAAGCAAGCAGCATAGACAAGCAAGTGGCACACTCTACTTTTTACCTTAAAAGCAGTTTTTTAAATAATTCTTAAAAATTCAAAAGTCTGAAAACCAGAAATAACCTAATTTATTTAACTATAATATATTTTTGATATATTTTTCTAGAATTTCTTACTATTGTCACAGCTCGACCAGACTGGCCTACCCTAGACCACTAACAAGGTAGATCCGGATCACGTGGCGATACGTTATCGCAGAGACTTTGTTTACCGACCAGATAGTTCCTGAACGTAGCTCCTCGAGCTACGTCTTGTTAATAGAGCCTGACCTGCCTGCAGTGCCTATCCGTAGCAATAGACCGTATTCTGCCTGAAGCGTTCCCCGTTCACCTGCCCTACCGAGCCCAGCCCGTGACACTACGTAGCTCCCACCAATTGGACGCCGAACGCAATGCCTGCCCACCCGACTCCCCCCGCTATCCCAGGAAGCCGCGCCGAATATGAGGCATGCTATGCAGAGGACCCCGATAAGTGGTACCAATACCTAAGCGACGCCTACGCCTGGATGAAAGAACAGGAATCCAACCAGGTCGCAGCCGATAGGAAGCTCGTAGAGCTCCAAGTCCAGGTCGAGACCCAGCAAGAGGAAATCCTGAACCTCCAGAACACCCTACAGGCGGTACAGATCGAGAAGTCCGCCGCCATGATGCAGAGGTCATGGGTAGAGGACCGGCTTGATAAGAAAGAAAAGGAACTAGAGGCGGCCCGGGATGAAGCCCGCCAAGCTATAGCCTCTAGACTACCTACTGTATCAGCCCTAACGCCCTCCGCTACGCCTGATCCCCTTGCTAAGACGCAAGCAGCTGAGATTGTGGGAGCGGCTCCGCCTCCTACTACCCGATCTACCGCCTCCGCCTACCTTTCAGAACGACTACCCGACCCTGAGAAGTTTGAAGCTACCCGCGCAGACTTACGCCGCTTCCGTGATGCCATTACAGAGAAACTAACCGTTAATGAAGACCGATACCCGACTGCAGTGAGCCGTATGGCTTATGTGAATAGCCGACTGAACAAGGAATCCTACAAGCTCATACAACCTTACATCTTTAAGGGAGCTTGCCGCCTTCCAGACTATCAGGATATCTTGGATATCCTACAGGGCGCCTATGGGGACCCGAACGAAGCCAGAACAGCACGACGGAAGCTAGATGTTATCAAACAGAGAGATAGAGACTTCTCTACCTTCTATGCCGAGTTTCAGAGCCTGAGCCTTGATAGCGGCCTTGAGGGAGATGCCCTGGCCCCTTTCCTCGAGAAGGCCGTATCGAAAGAGCTATCCGAGATGCTCCTGAATAACCCCCCTGCCGATTACAGCTATAATACATTAGTATCGCACTTCAAGGAACTGGATATACGCCTGCAAGAATACCGTGAGAAGAGCCGACCCTATATCCCTAAGAGGTCGAACCCTATACCTCGTGTAGGTCCTACACGCACACGGGCCGAGAGACAAGAGAGGAAGTCCCCCTCGCCCCGTAGGGGTCGAAGCCCCCCTGAGAATCCCCAGCTTGCCGGAGACCCCATGGACTTAAGCAATCAACGCCGCTATATCCGCCCGAACTACCGCAGAGAGAATAACCAGTGCTTCCGTTGCGGGTCGTCATCTCACTACCTCCGCGACTGCCCTGAACCCGACACCCGGCCTGCTAAATTCCGACACGCAGCTATTCCCCAGAGCCCTTACCGCTATAGCCGTCACTCCTCTCCAAGATCCCCGGCTCTAGACCGATCCGACTCCCGCAACTCACGAAGGCACCAGGAAAACGGGGCGAGCCTGTCCTAAGTCGGCGGCAGGCTCCCGCCTCACTACCACCCGCACTGAAGATCAGACTATCTGCCGCCTCGGTCCATGGGATTCCAGTTGAAGAGGAAGGGAACCAACGTTCTAACTTAATGATTTTACCTGCTAACCTAATATCAACTGGAAAGGAACCAATACCTTCTTACGCTATGACAGATAGCGGAGCAGAAGGGAAAGGATTCATTGATGAAAGCTGGGCTAAGTCCCAGAACCTGCAATTCCGCCCCCTGAAGAGGCCTTTCGAAATAGAAGTATTCGATGGCCGCCCTGCCGAGAGTGGACAGATCACCCACTACGTCCGTGCCGGACTCCGTATCGCCGACCACTACCAGAAGAATATGTTATTCTACGTCACCCGGCTAGCCAGCTATCCTATAGTCTTAGGAATGCCCTGGTTAAAGCAACACGATCCACAGGTAGGCTTCGCAGCCCACACCTTTACCTTTAATAGTCTATACTGTCAGAAGTTCTGTAATACACCAGCCAAGCCCACAAAAATCAAAGCCCTACAGACCGTCCCAAAGAAATTCCTCCGCCAGCTAGAACAGAACATTCCCCAAAGCCTGAGGAGGAAGGATATCCTTCCTATATCCCTACAAGCTGTCAGACTATATAGCCGGAGAACCCGCTGTCGCTTCTTCGCTGTCACCCTGGAACAGATAGACAGAGCATTACAGAATAAGAGTGAGGATCTGAGACTGCCCGAGGAACTACGAGAGTTCCAGGACGTATTTTCGCCTAAAGAAGCAGAGAAGCTACCTCCGCACCGAGCCGGAGATCACCACATTGAACTGATACCCGGAGGGAAGCTGCCCTTCGGCCCGCTATATGGAATGTCCCGAGAAGAGTTGACAGCTCTACGAGAGTGGCTCGATGAGAACCTGCGCAAAGGATTCATCCGACCTAGCTCTTCACCCGTCGCCTCCCCAGTGCTGTTTGTCAAGAAGCCAGGCGGCGGGCTACGATTCTGCGTGGACTACAGGGCCCTGAATAATATCACCGTAAAGGACCGCTACCCGTTACCCCTGATCAAGGAATCCCTGAACAACCTGTCCGGCATGAAGTACTTCTCCCGCATAGATATTGTATCCGCTTTTAACAACCTCCGGATCGAGAAGGGCCAAGAATACCTCACGGCCTTCCGGACCCGTTTCGGATTATATGAGTCCCTGGTCATGCCCTTCGGCCTGACAGGAGCCCCTGCAACGTTTCAACGTTATATTAACGACGCTCTGCGAGAGCACCTGGATATATTCTGTACAGCTTACTTAGACGACATCCTGATTTACAGCCGGACCCGGGAGGAGCACATAGAGCACCTCAAGTTGGTGCTCCAGAGGCTGAGATCCGCTGGGCTCTTCGCAAACCCATCGAAGTGCGAATTCCTAGTGAAAGGGACGAAATTCCTGGGCCTGATCGTGGGCCAGGAAGGCATCAGAATGGACCCCGCGAAGGTTGAGACTGTTAAGAACTGGAAAACACCGACCTGCCTGACAGATGTACAAGCCTTCATTGGCTTCGGGAACTTCTATAGGAGGTTCATCCGTGACTTCTCAAAGCTCACAGCACCCCTGAATAGACTGACAAAAAAGGATGTACCCTTTATATGGGACGATACTTGCGAGAAGGCCTTTGTAAGGTTAAAGGAAGCCTTTATAACGGCACCAATTCTACGCCCGTTTGACTGGACCAAGGACGTGATCCTTGAGACCGATGCCTCTGATTATGTCTCAGCAGGCGTACTCTCACAGTATGATAACGAAGGAAGGTTACACCCGGTGGCGTTCTTCTCAAAGAAGCACACTGCTACAGAGTGTAACTACGAGATCTACGACAAGGAACTGATGGCTATTATCCGCTGTTTTGAAGAATGGAGACCTGAACTGGAGGGAGCACCCTCACCTATCAGAGTTATTACAGACCACAAGAACCTCGAGTACTTCACGACCACGAAGTTGCTGAATAGGAGGCAGGCTAGGTGGTCTGAATTCTTGTCCCGCTTTAATTTCCAGATCACCTATAGACCAGGGAAGCAAGGAGTTAAGCCCGATGCCCTGACCAGGAGGTCAGAGGACCTCCCTAAAGAGGGGGATGAGCGCCTGGCGCACCAGAGCCAAGTAGTCCTGAAGAAGGAGAATTGGCAACTTCCACCGTTAAAGGTCCAGAGAGCCCGCATCCGACAACCGCACCGACAAGGTTCAATACCAATAGAGGAACCCATCCTTTCCTTAGAGCTACCAGAAGACATTAGCCGCCTGTTAGACCAAGCCTATAAGACCGATGAAGATCTACAGTCGATACTGCAAGCCCTAGAAGAAGGAGCCCCACGCCACCCGAAGATCACACTTGCCGAATGCAAAGTAATACAAGACCGACTGCTATACCGAGACCGCGTTTATATTCCGAATTACGACCCTCTGAAGACCGCACTCCTGAAGGCTAGCCACGAACACCCTATAGCTGGTCACCCAGGCCGCGCCCGTACTTATGATCTACTCTCCCGCGATTACTACTGGCCTGGAATGCTGTCATATGTTGAACGATGGGTTAAGAACTGTCATACCTGCCGAAGAGCCAATCCTGCCCGAGAGGCAAGGCAAGGAGTCCTAAAGCCCCTACCGGTACCTGAACGAGCCTGGCAACACATATCAATGGATTTTATCACCTACCTGCCGCCCAGCGAAGGACACGACGCCATATTGATTATAGCCTGCCGCCTCACGAAGATGAGACATATTATCGCCTGTAAAGGGACCTGTGATGCAGAAGACACCGCCCGTTATTACCTGAAAGAGGTGTGGAAGCTACATGGCCTCCCACATACAATTATATCAGACCGGGGACCCCAATTTGTGGCTGAGTTCTGGAAGAAGCTTACCCAGCAGCTATCAATCAACTCGCTGCTATCAACCGCCTATCACCCCGAGACCGATGGACAGACAGAACGCTTAAATGCGATATTGGAACAGTACCTGAGAGCCTATGTATCTTACTTACAAGATGACTGGAGCCGATGGCTCCCTCTGGCCGAGTTCGCTGCGAACTCCCTGAAGTCTGAGACGACCGGTATGTCCCCGTTCTTCGCGAATTACGGATTCAACCCGCGGATGGGCTTCGAGCCTACAATTACAGTCAAAGGAACACCTGCCACAAGAGACGCTGAGAAGTTCGCGCAAAAAATGAATGAGATACTGGAATACCTACGCTCCGAGAGTATAGCCGCGCAAGCCCGCTACGAAACCCAAGCGAACCGTCACCGACGACCTGCCAGACAATATCGTGAAGGAGATCACGTTTGGTTAGACGCCCGAAACATCAAGACATTGAGACCGCAGAAGAAGCTAGACTGGAAGAACATCGGCCCGCTTAAGATCACGAAGGTTATCTCCCCGTACGCCTACCGACTGGAACTGCCTGCCAGTATGAAGATACACCCGGTATTTCACACAAACCTGCTTAAGCCCGCCGCTACCGACCCGCTGCCGGGCCAGAATCCAGACCCGCCGCCGCCTGTCGAAGCTGAAGGAGTAGAGGAGTGGGAAGTCGAAGATATCGTAGATTCCCGCTGGGACAGACGCGGCCGCGGAGGCCGTCCTAGACTGAAGTATACCGTGAAATGGGCTGGATACGCAGACCCAACAGAAGTCCCCGCAGACTATGTGGAGAACGCCGCCGAGGTTGTGGCTAACTTCCACAGGAGATATCCCGATAAACCTGGACCACAGTGACCTATCTCGACAGAGCTCGATGCTAAGAGAGGGGGGTACTGTCACAGCTCGACCAGACTGGCCTACCCTAGACCACTAACAAGGTAGATCCGGATCACGTGGCGATACGTTATCGCAGAGACTTTGTTTACCGACCAGATAGTTCCTGAACGTAGCTCCTCGAGCTACGTCTTGTTAATAGAGCCTGACCTGCCTGCAGTGCCTATCCGTAGCAATAGACCGTATTCTGCCTGAAGCGTTCCCCGTTCACCTGCCCTACCGAGCCCAGCCCGTGACAACTATAGTATTCTATATAGTTTGACAAGAAAGTAAGGTAATATTGTGATATGTACTGTATAATAAGGTTTTACTAAGAAAATAAAAATTTAAAAATTTATAAAAATTCAGCTTAGTATTGTTACGATTGGTTACCGTAACAGCGCTGTAAGGCTTCTATAAGGCAGCTGTAGCACACCTATAATTGCTTGCATAGCGATTATGGCCCGATCTTTTGCCCTATGGTTTAATGGCTTGTGCAACTGTTACAAGTATAAGTTAGTAAACCAAGCCTAAGAATTTATTTATTTATAATTCTTTTTTATTTTTATTTTTTTAAGCCACCTTATTTAAGTTTTGAAGTACTATAGGGTAGGCTATTTTCCACTACATAGTATACTGTACCGCCCGCTTGTCCGTTATGTAAGATTTAAGAAATTAAATATTATGTTCACCGCCTGTATCGCCTTGCCGATAAGGGTCATCTGGGGCGAGGTACGGGCTGGAAACTTATGATAACTTAGGGAGATAGTTGTATTGATACTCTTAAACGCACTAGGCTCTCTAGGACTTAGTTTTGCAATTTTGGAGTTTCACACCGAGGGTCAATACGCTGACGAGGCTCTATAAATGGTCGACCGGTGTCACGCTTTAAGTATCAATGCGGGTGAAAGTGCTTGAGCAAAAGGACTCTGTTTTGCTTGTGTGGAGACTTCACAGTGTTCAGTGTTCAGACAAGGCAACCGGCGTGATAAAGAACAACACCTAGTACATGTTGTAGGAGGGGGTCTCTGGTCAACAACTTCCGCTACTATTTATCTTTTCTCATGGCTTTATGTGATACATAGCCGCGTACTGCGATATAAATCTACCCCGAAAGTTCAATTAGAACCTGAATTTGCTGTAGCGCTTGATTAGATCTCCAGTCTGAAAGCTGGTTAAGCAATGCTTTCCTTAAACGCTCCCTCGTTCATTGAGCCCATGATGGGGTGCCAAAACTAGTAGAAGTCAGCCCGACCGGTGTTGTCTGTAGTACTGCTTGTTGCTTGGCCGTTCATAGCTGGTTGTGGCTTACGAGAGAAGGCGGCGTGGAGTTAACCGAGCACTACTTTGTTCGCATACTATGGACGAAGCATTAAGGAGGGGGAAGGGGTAGCATTCACACCAGTATTCATACTGGCAACACAACAATTCGCCGCGCTATTTTGTTCGTATAAGAACTTCAACGGATCTATTGCCTAGATATATCATCCTCCGTCTCGCCACGGACGAATGCAAGGGCTGTGCAAAAAGGTCATTAGCAAACATCGATTCTAATCGTACCGAAGATCGGCATCCCATGCTTATTCGTCTTGTACGTGCGGTCTAGTAATAGTATGTCGGGGTAAGCCTGATGGGATGCTAAGAAACCGGGCGAGCTAACGAAATAGCGTGATCCGGCTATGTGGGCCGAACTGTACTCGGCTTAAAAGCGTTCCTTGTGTAGCTGATTAGCGAGCGCATGCATGTAGCTTTGTCTTCCAGACTTTTCGTCGCGTAGCTGCGATATAATGGTAGAACGAAAAGTAGATCTATGGATACACGTGAACCTAATGGCTTCTGCCTCCTCTTGGCTCTGCGTGCGTGTCGAGACTTCATGAGGTCGCAACTGGTCCTGGAATATAACAAGCAAGGTCTATGAGGCGCCGAGTATTAACCCACCCGACTCTACGTTCTATTAGAGCACAGAATGGTGTCTGGTACCGATGAACTAGCTCACCCACCCTCTCCATCGCCCCCTCTTTCCCTTTGTACCACGGCTCGCCCGCTGGCTAGCGGCCTATTGCCGAGCACGCAGGAGATCACCACTTGGCAATCTTTCACCATGTCTGCGTTCGCCTTATCACCGCCAGCCTCACATCCTTTCAGTGCAGCATGCTACGGTTACAAGCACATGCTTCGCCTATGTGATACTGACTCACGTCACACGACGCGCCAAACATTACACTGCGCCGTAGTTTAGGTGTGTAGTTGTCAGCTTGATTGGGCGCTAGCATAGCTGGCTGTAACACTCCCCTAGAAGAATAGTGGTGCTACGAGCTAGCGCCTTCGAAGAACATTCCAAGCACAAGCTTTGCCTATGTGATACTGACTCGCGCCACACGGTGCGCTAAAATTTAAGCTGCGCGGTAGTTTAGGTGTGTAGTGATCGGCTTGAGGAGGGCTTCGGGAAATTTACCCGTTGCAGGCTGTTGAAACCGTATGACTAAGATGGTCCGACCTGCTGGTGGCTACGATATGGATACTATGTACGGAACTGTGCTACTCTCAGACACATGACTTAGGCCCTTTTATAACACCCTCGACTCCCACAGTATTGCTTTATTACAGGTCCAGTTGACCGATGAAAAGAACTTTATCCCCACTTCTGCATATCACACGCCCCTCCAATATACCCCAGGCACATGCCGTCCGATGTTGAGCCGCACTGGGTGGTACTTCTGCCATCTGAGTCCGTTATGCCTCTTGTCTCTTTCTCTTGCTGGGTTGTTCAGTCTCTTGCCCTTCGGTTATGAGCATTCCCGGAGATGGAGCGCCTCTTCGTGACTCGTGCCGCCCGCAATGAAACGACAGACAGCTTTGGGGAGAGCCCCGACCGTGTCTACAGATTGGAGCTTCGATCCCATCTTTGTCACCTCCATCTCCTCCGTCTCTTACTGTAACCCTAATACCCCAGCTTATAAGCAAACTATTGGCAGTCGTAACGACGTCGCGCTGTATTAAAGGTGCGCTTTGGCCGGTGCTGTTTGTTACTCGTTCACCCATGCCGTCCCCATGTCCGTCGGCATATAAGCCCGTGTATTCTCGCCCATCTCGTCCACTCATTGCTAGGTCATGGCGACACACCGACTCAAACTCTCTACTCAACCAGCTACAACCACCATCACAATGTCCATGTTCATGTCACTACCCGCCTACGCGGAAGCTCCTCCTCACAGACGCTACTCGAGTACCAGTAGTGCATCTGCTGACCCTAACGAGGACTGGACCAAGATCTCTAACACTGCTGAGCGCCGACGGATACAGAACCGCATTGCTCAGCGCAACTACCGTACGCTCTCTCCGCTAACTCCGAGAGGCTGACTTCCACCGGAATTGCCTCCCGAGGATTCCAAAGCTGATTCCCAACCATAGCTGACATAAATGCCTGCTTATAGGCAAGAAGCTCAAGCGACGCCTCGAGGACCTCGAGCGCCGTGCTAGCTCTTCTGACCCTGCCGGGTCCGATAAGCAGGCCCAGGAGACCACCAAGTCGAAGCGATCCTTCAAGTCCCATAAGTCACAGCCCGCTACTTCAGCTAAGCCAGTCGTCTCTCAGAGCCAGTTCATTCCTTTCGGGGAGCCGACCGATCTCTTCTTCCCTGGCACCCACGACGACCGGGCTCGCTCCAACAGCTTTTCCCAATTCACATACTCAAGTTATCCGACTCCTAAGGAGATTTTCGTCGCTCCCTACGATTCCCCTGAGACATCCTTGGCCATGGCTACTACTGACGCCCACCCCAGCTACCTGAATACTTCCGCCGCGCCCATGATGCTTTCCCCAATGACGCATTTTAGCGATACCACCAAGGGGGAGTTATGCCCCAGCGACGACGAGCTGACCCCTTATACGACTTATGGCTACATGCGACCCATGGACTTCAACGCTCCAAGCCCCTACGACCAGTCTAACCCTCATGTGAGTTGTGCCAGCCAAACACCCCGCAGGGTAACTCAAGATCCATGTTGCTAATAGGGTTCGTAGACTCCTCCGCTCTCGCGATTTTGGGACAACTCAGCCAACTACTCAGAGGTCGAATAGGAATATCCTATTATGCGTCGGTTAATGCCCGATTCGCTCAGGCTGATTCAGCTTTAATAGAGTGAGGGAAAGACTACGTCCACGTTCTCACCCGCCTGAGCCAAGATGACTAATAGTCATCTTTTTCTCTGGGTGCTGGGGACGGTCCAACACAGTATGTGAAAAGTAGCCACCGAGGCACAATTGGGCGACCATAAGCTACTTTGCGGCTGCTTTGAGCCCTAGAATCAGCTCTAAGAGGCATGGCATGGCGGGATTGATCTTTGGACTTTTTATTCTCCATTTCTTGGATACAATGGAAGTCTGAGGCATTATTTAGTTTTCTTCCGTCTGCTTTCGTTTTATCCACCAACCGGCCAAGCGTTCGGCTTGGTTAGGTGAACCTGTTCTCCTCGGAGTCGAGCGATGGGAATCTGCCAAGGATGGGGGTCGCCGAAGGCCCAAGATTGGAATAGATGGAAATCCAGGCGGACAAATATTTCTCTTGATCAGTATTGATATATGTCGCTGTAGCTATCTTGATCACTTTTCCGTCCCGAACCAGGAACCCACCCGAGATTGCCATCAATTCGTTCGATACCACCATAAGTAAGCAGTGGGTGCCCAACCGGGCCCGCACGAGCACTTTAGGACTTGGATAGCCGTTTGCGTACGATTAGATAACTATGCATTCTTTGTGACAAAGAATTGTTCGAGAAGGATGGCCTATTATCCAAAGCTTAGGTCGCCAGCAGCTCGTTATCTATCCAACGAGCGTGCTACATGACATGAAGGCGAGCATTATGTGTTTTCTCAGGGCTTCTACAAGTTCACATCCTCGTCAACAGTCCAATGGTCAAAACTATGCGGCAACCAGTGGTGGCGAAAGAGATGCAATTCCAACAACAAGAGAAAACAGGTCACAATGGACCCGTGCAGTGGCAGAACGATCCGAGTGAAAATCGGATTCTTCAGACCAAGGATGGGAATCACTCAACGTACTTCAATATATTGAATGGATTGATGATCAACGTCAATTCAACTCAATCAACATCGAGATTGGATTATATAACACGTCAATCCATTTTGATGCTCTGTTGATTGAATTAGTTGAATTAGTTGAATTAGTTGAATTAGTTGAATTAGTTGAATTAGTTGAATTAGTTGAATTAGTTGAATTAGTTGAATTAGTTGAATTAGTTGAATTAGTTGAATTAGTTGTATGTATGTATGTATGTATGTATGTATGTATATTTTTCGTCCGGGGGGCCATTGGCCCCGAGAAGTCTCCTACTGGAGCACAGGACGTGCTGAGCTAAACTATCTACAATCGCTACCGTCCTGAACCTCACTCAGGTCATCTGCAAGGCCTCTTGGGATCGGAGCCGTATACATGCTCGAGCTTTTTCTGTACTCATCACCCCCAAGAGGCACCTCTCTACCCGTAGCTGGCCCTACAGTAGTTGTCGGTGAAGCACGTCCCATGGACATCAATACAGTTGACCTCAGCAGAGCTTCCCTCCAGCAACGCTTCTATCTAGTTCATCCAGCATATCATCGGCACAAAGGCGCATTACGTTCAAGAGGGCATCCCGTCAGCGGGAACCCATCCCTCTCCAGCCTAGAATACATTTTATCGTCAAGCTCGCGGTGAAGCCGGTATCTTAAGCCTAGCAACGCGGTTGACTTCAGAAACTCTTGGTGTTGTGACTTTATATAGAAATCACCCGCTGTGAATAGCTTCTTCTTCTGAGAATAGCTCGGCTGGCTGCTATGAAGGTCAGCAACCCGTAATAGCTTTAGACTTATTCTCGATTGCTTCCTGACTGCTGCAATCCATCGTCGTAGATAGATGACTTCGTCTTTTACTTCCTTATTGTGGAGGCGCGATTCCTCTGCTGCCTGACCGGCCAGTCGGTTATGCTGATCCTTTGCGACGCGAAGTCTGGCATCATAGACAGTAATTGGCCCGTAATTTGCTATAATCGTTGTCCCCTGATCCCGGGCAGAGCGTCTAAGGTTCTTCTCCTCAAGCAGGCGCATCTCCTGAGTCGCTGTAATGCCATTTAAAGCGAGAGTTGAGTGTGCCTTTCGCACCTTCTCATTAATATGTGACACTGAGGGAGTCAGGGGCGTGCCCGAGGCCACTGAGCATTCGATCCTGAGGGCCACATATTTCTCGTACTGACGGATCTTCCGTAAATTCAGCTATGGCGTGTTCATTTCGATCCAGTTGACGTGCGGAGGCGGCGTTGACATCAAACGAATCTCCTGATCGAAAGGAATCGAATGGTATAGCTCTCGAGACGATTGGACTTCAGAAACCTCATCGGATTCGGAGTTGTTATCGCTGCTGTGGGTAGAAGATGGGCCCTGTGATACGTAGCCGGGTAACGATTCCTCAGCTACCTCTAAAGATAGTGATGATAAGGGGTTGATCATACGGTCGATCACGGCCGCGGGATTATATGGATAGATGCCAGTCTTCTTCCCACATGAGATGATAGTGCTTTTCTTAGCAGTCTTGCGGCGGATTTCCTGTAAATGAAACAGGTAGTCAGCTTTATTGAAGTCTGTAGCGCCATCTGCAATCTCACGAGAAAGGACCTCTTGATGCCAGTGCTTATATGAGCTAAATAGCCCAACATCTAGCGGCTGAAGAATATGCGTCAAGTGAGGACGGAAAGGGAAGAGCTCTACGCCTGCATCTTGGGCTTTTTGGAAAAGCTCTTTGGTGAAATGATTCTCACAGGCATCTAGTAATATTGTTCTTTTTTGCGGATTTTTTTGAGACCGGGTATGCCGTTCAAAGTGATCGAAGAATTCTAGCGCGGCGATATCGTCGATATAGCCTTTTGGTGTTGTGATAATCGTTGTGCCTTTTTCTAATGCATTATCAACCCACCGAGACGGTAACTGTACCCCCGGCATGATAATAAAGGCGGGAATAATAGCTGCTGTTGCTGATATCGACTCAATGACCGTGACGCTTATTGTCTCATGTGCATCGACCAAGATAGGCCGGTCAACAGCTCGAAAAGTCCATACGATAATCCCGTTTCTAAGATATCCAATCTGGAAGCCTGTCTCATCGATGTTCCAAAGACCCTCATAATCTATGCCTTTTTGGTGTAATCATGCCACTTTTTAAACCACTCTTCGACATTTGCTCGGTCTTCCATCGCCTTTCTTTGTGCTTCAAGCGTTGAACTCTTCCTTCTATGAAAAACAGAAGAATGACGGCGTAAGAAGCGCCTTGCCCAGTATCTAGATGCAGTAGGGGCTCTCCCTGTAGCCTTTAAAACAGAATTAGCATGCTGTCGAAGAGTGCGCTGCTGAATATGATGTCCTTGAGTGACACGGCGCCAGCACCAAGCTAGAATCGCCTTCTCTTCTTCCGGAGAAAAAAGGGTATGGTTGCCGCCATTCTCAGAGATAGGATGTTTTCCTTTTTGTCGAGAAAGCAGCCTTTTATATGATACCCTCCATGCCGCAGCAGCTTTAACAGCTGAGGAGTAATATCCTTCCCGAAGAAGTTCGACAGCCGCGACAGTACGCATCTCAAGGTTATGATCAGTATCAGCGCTGCCCATAAATCAAATCCAATCAAACAAACTGCCAAACAAATCAATCAAATATGCCAAAATCTTATTTCAAATCAATCAAATGCAAAATACCGGATTTGAAATAACATTTGATATATTTGATACAGGATATAAGATTAGGGATTTAACCTGCTTCGCTGATGAGTGCCTCTTTGTAGCCTACCCGGAACCTGGTGAATGCCTGGGGAGTGGATCTGGCCAATCAGAGCCTTCGCTGATACTACCCATTAATATTTCCCCTCTTCGCCCCCACATCGATAGATCGCGTCGTTGGCAGCCTGTTTACTTCTCCCGACGCGTGCCCGACCCTCCCCCACCCTTCAAGTTGACGCCGCTGACAGCTACAATGCATCGATGACTGGGGTCAGGCAGGGGTAGTGCGGTGAGCTGAGCCTAAGAGTGGCTAGGAGAGATGAGCTAAGAGCACAAATGGTGAGGTTTGAAATATTTGAAATATTTGAATAAATATTTCAAACAACAAATCCAGCATCGCGGGCTATCAAATATCTCAAATATGGCCCCGGATTTGATTTGTTTGATTTGTGGGCAGCGCTGATCAGTATACCGCGAGACATTAGGGTTTCGGGTGTCAGGATCGATCCATCTTTGTATTGCAGAAAGAGCAGGCTGAGGGCTTTCAATTGATATACTCATTAGCTCAGTTGAATGAAAATTGCAATTATTGTGATTGAGTGAAGTAGTTATGTTGTTGAGGTTGAGGATGTTAAGTGGTGATTTCGTTGTGACGTTTATGAGGGGTAATGACATATCGCGGGCATTATCAGTGCAGCAAACGGTGACAATTCAATTAAACGAGTGACCTATTTTCTTGGTGGGACTACATATAAGTTAAAAGTAGCTCTTATTTATTTCCTTGTCAACCGACCCTTTGCCTAGTCAAGCTACCCCCTGTGCTTGACGCACGGGCACCTACGGTGTGAAGGAAAGCACGGGGTGGCCGGTCTCTAGGCCCTACCCAAGTAATCAAAATGCACCAAATAAATGGCACAAAACTCCTCTGCTAAATTAGGGGGTGATAGAAGTCGCCGCGATATTTACTTTGATAAATTGCAATATTATAGATATGGTATCCGAAGGTAGTCTACCGTAAACTACGCACCTTAGGCCGCTTCCTCTTCTCCTCATTGTCGTTGACCTCCGTAAGAGGGCTCCATTTCGGGCTTTTGTTCTTAGCTGCACCTGCTGACATTCTAGTCCTACGTACCAAAAGCAATTATCTCCTAAGGGCCCAACAGGCCGAAATTAGGTCACGATGACGGGTCATAGTCAATTAAATTGCAAAGAACAAAAGGTACTTCTACCGCCTCCTAAATTATGCGGTGGTATAAGTACCAGCAGGTCTCATCATTACAAATCGGTACATCGCGCACCTTGCACCTATCCCATTGAGTGCTAACTGACGCCAGATACAATGTGAGATACGCAGCTATACGATGGGGTGAGTGTATTAAGATGTGGACCCGAATGTGGTGTTATTGATTGTCGACTTGATTTTTCTGATCAGTCTGTCAGAGAGGGGTTGGTACAATTCCCCCTCCTTTTCTGGATACAAGAATAATATTGTGATAAAGGAAAGTGGAGCCCATTCCTGCTGGATTAATGATAGCGCCTCGATAAAAGAAACGTGTATTTTGTGGGTCCCCGGATATATCAATACGGGGTGGCGGGAAAAACACCTGGAAGAAAAAGAACAGAGACAAAAAAGAAGGACGAGCTCCTGGGGACTAGATTGATCCTCAAGTGTGAAAGTCAACCTCATTTTAGTTGGACATCAACCCCACTGGCGTATTTAACAATTCCCATCCGCCAATCTAACATCTTTCAACCCCACTTGGCGTGTTCTGAACGCGCTTTAACTCAGATGCATTCCACATCAGACGCGTAGCACGTAACAGTTCAAATGACTGCGGACGTTCCGCGTCGGCACCAGACATTCCCGTCAGAAATGGCACTTGGGACTTTTAATGCTTCTTATGCCCGAGCCACCGCCTAAACATCCACAACTATCATAGTCCAAGCCTTGTCACTACATCCCTTCTGCATTCAAACTCCTTCATTCAACACATTCTTTCATCTAATCTTACTCCTGACTAACCCTTCCCCCTAGCTCTCTATATCAACTTCTCTCCTCGCTTCATTTTGAGCAAGCTATCTTCTGAGCACTGTTCCTACGCTACAAGAACGCATCAAGAGCTGTGAGCTCCTCGAAAGATGACCGCAGGGGAAGATGTCTGGGACTCTCTCCCAAAGGTGGAGCAAAAGGCTATCTGGGATGAGACAGAACGCAATTTCTGGGTTAACCTCCGCAGCAAGAAGGATGCCGAGAACAAAAAGATCGAGAAAGATTTCCAGCTCTCAATTAATGAAATTCGGTTGAAGTTCAGTGATCTCACAGGGCAGCGAAGTCAACTGAAAGAATCTCAATCCCGATTAGCTAGGGAACTCGCCAAAGTTGAGGCGGAACTGGCACGCACCACTGATGAGTGTGAGGAGAAGGCCAATCGACTTGAGCGCATTGAGCAAGACTACCGCGCGTCACGTCAGAAGAGAGCGGAAACGCTGCATGATATTTGGTTCAAGATGCGCCGATTCTTCAGACAAAAGAGAGGGGAGGATCCTGATGCTCCGGACGATCTCGGACCCGAATCAGAAGGAATTGTTCTGCCTGAAGTGTTGCCAGAGCTATCCTCAGCGTTTAACGGGCCGATTCCACGAATAGAGCCTACTAATGGCACTGCAACGGTAATGGACAGACCCGATGAAGTGGATGATGATGATCGTATGGAAGGCATTGAGCACCATGATAATGAGGCAGCCGAGACCCTCGTTGATGTTGTTGACGCTGATGGAAATGTGATCGGACCCGTGGAACAGATCGAGCCTTGGAACCAATGGGTTGAGGGAATCCAGGAATTGGAGATACGAAGACCTGTCAAGATTCGCCGAGGACGGCGCTTCAACGCTAGACATCTTACCAGCATTTACGAACGAACTGAGGCGAAGGGGGTCAAATGGCTCTCTTGTATGATTCAAGCTACAGGAGAAATTCAGGCCAAGAGATGCCACTCATGCGACAAGAACCAAGGCGCGTTTGACGACTGCATCATTGTCGGCGGAGATCTCTTTCAGAAATGCGGCAACTGCGAATGGAACCGTCAGGGATGCCATGGTGCCTCAGGGGACACGATTGATATACTAGCCTCGAGGGAGAGAGCACGACGGAAGAAACAACTAAAAGAAAGAATTCAAGAGACTCCCACAGACCGTTCCTCGGAAACAATACATCCGACAGTTGAAGTTCAGCCAAGGCCTGAGCCAACACGTCAACCAGAACCCCAACGAGTTGAACAACAAATCTCTGTGCCCTCTCGGCCACCTTCACCACAGCCCATTCTACAGCGTACACTTGAAAGATTCCCTGAGCGACAGCCCGAGAGACAACCGGATAGACAGATTGAGCGACAGCCCGAGCCACAACAGGAACAGCAACCTGAGCGACGGCCTGAACGACCAATTGAGCCTCAACTTGCACGAGTGACTGAGTGTCAGGCAGAACGGACTACAACACGACAGCCGGAACGGCGCCCTGAGCCCCAAACCGAGCGAATTCTGGACCGATCCAATGACCCGTTCCATGATGTGATCGCTGCAAGGGCCCCGGAACAAACTGTCGAAGTAGCACCAGTGCAAATCGCTGAACGTCCTCGTGAAATGCCCCATAGACCAATTTATGGTTCACCTCACGGACCTCCAAGCCGTCCGACAACGGCTCCCAGGTCGGATTATGCTCCGGAACGTATGATTGACCCTGTGGACTCGCCCTTACCGACACCAGTCTATCCTCAACCCAGGCCCTTGGAGACACTGCGCTCTGTGCTTCCTTCGAGTGCCCCCCGCCACTCCTCTCATGACATTCTCCACCCATCAACAGAGCTCGATGGCTCTACCAAAGACCATCGCGGTTCTGTTCAGGTCCACACACCACGAGAACCCGAACGGATGAATACTCCACAAGAGTATCGTATAACTCCTGGGTTTACGCCGGCCAATATTACAAGTCGACCTCCATCCAGCGAACGAGGAAGACCAACTCCGCCATCGTTGCCCATTGATCCTTCGTCACAGCCTCCTGAGTCTCCTCCTGCTCTACTATTGGAAGAGATCACCCGAGAGAACATGGTCCTCAAGAATGATGAAGTTGTTTACACTTATCCTGAATGCGTTGCGGGGGTGCCATTGGTCAAGATTAACGAGGAACACCCCTATTGGGAAGCCAACTGGCCAAACGTCAAAACACTTATTGAGCCACAGCTTGCTCGATGGCGCGAGAAGCATCAGGCTGCTATTGAAGCAGGTCCTAAGCAGGATAAGGGAGGCTCTTCAAAGTATCAAATTGGCAGACAGGTCAACCGTGGTATAAAAATTCTCGAATTCCACGAGAAGGGCCCCATCAGCCCTTATCAGTTGTTAGGTAAAAGATATATTCAGGCTGGCAAGGGTGGTATAACCTCATATGACACCCTATTTCGCCTGTCAGAGACAATATCGGAGCTCGAAAAATTCAATCTTGACATATCGCCGGTTGACTGGATGCGACAGCGTCTCCACGAACTGATTCAAACTCAGGGTCTCAATTTCAACCTGCCACGAACAATTCACGACTTCTATCATGACTCAAAACTCACAAGTCTTCGTTACAAGCATGGCTTTAAGAACATAGGACGCCCTTCTGGAGCCATGAAGGCTCGCTTGAGCCATGGCAGCCCTAGCACTATACCCAAACCCCCCCAAAAGCGCAAGTCTATGCACTCGGTTACTACTACGCCTCGTGAAGATTCCTTCGTCAACCACTCCTCTGCCTGGTCAAATATCCTCAGGCTACAGAACTCCAGCCTCGATCCCGGCCCCTGCTCCTCAGCCAGTCTTCAGCACCCACCTCAACAAGAAGCCCAAATACATGCCACCTGCACATTATCGCCCCGATCACGACGAATTTTATTTTGAGGCTTGGTCCGATACAGATTCATGCAGTGGCGGCAGCATTACTAAATATGATTGGCGTCTTGCTGTAGTCAAGACTCGATTATATACCAGCCACATCAATGTTACACAGTATTGGACCTGGGTAGGTCAGATACAATGCTTTCAACATCAGGTACTCAAAGACGTGAAACCTGCGAAGTGGGGCTTGTTTAGGGACGAGATCGATTTCCATGTCCACATCGCAGAGATTGAGGAAATGGAGTGGAGTATCGAAGCACTTCGCGTTCACATCATTACGAAAAAGGATGTCGGAGAGCTTGCTCCAGATGGCAAGCCTCGAGGCGATGTCATGGCATCTTTCCCACGAGCACGTACAATGCGTCGCTTCCTGTTCTTTTGCAGAGAAAGGGGTATGAAAATGGCTACGAAGGAGCCGTAAGTGTAGCCCCAGTGATGGAACTGTGGCAAGTAGAGAACTAACCTGGACGATAGTGAGGAACTTAATGACCTGTGGGATTCCATGGTTTCTGAACAATTGCCTGGTCGAAGCGATTCTAATCAACAGTTGGTGGAATGAGTTCGTTGACCACGAGCGACGTTCTTCGAGGGGTAAAGATGGCCCTGTTCTGTATGCCTATGTTTAATCATAATGCGATTTCTTACAGTTCTCTATTGTTTTCTTCTTTCTATCGATCGAGCAGATCATTCCGCATATATCAGCACAGGAATCTGTGTGCTTAATGGAAGTTGTATATGTCGACGCTTTAGCTTCAAGTGGTCGCAATGCGATGGCTTAACTGAGCGTAGGAGGGGAGTAAGGAGATCGAACCCAAGTCTATAGCGTTTGGCACGCCGGCGTTTGTGCTCCTCGGGGAGGACCTGGTAATTTTCGGTGTAGATGGTGTTGCCAGCAAGAAGTTTGCCCAAGATGATATCGTGCTCCATTTACCGGTCAATAAGAGGCTGAGTGATGTTAGTTTCAGGGGCGGAGTACATCGACTTGACAGTCGCGAGACTTTGGAAAGCCTGGGTCTTGATCCTTACCCACGGAATAGACACATCCGAGTTCATCGTCTACACTAGATATATAACAAAGGAATTTTTAGAGAAGTTCACGATCCCCTTCAAAGCTCCGCTCGACAATGACGATGCTGCTATTTCTGGCCTCAAGATAGAATACATAAGAGTTCATATTTGGCCAATTCTAACTCTGCGAGAGAGACTTACCGAGGCGTTGAGTCCAGACGTTGTCGGAGCTTTCAAACCAGACGAAATATAAACGTGGGAGAAAGACCCTGGGGAACAGAGTGGCGAGAAGCGAAGGTGAGATGTTCTTCCTAAAGCTGTAAACAGCAGCTTAGAGGAAAAGCCTAGGGAAAAGCCGGCAATTGTCTCCAAAAGCTTTGTTTGGACGAGGGTCCACTCGTGGATTTGGTGATATGAAAGTAGAGTTTGATAAGTAACGTTGGATTCTGAGAGGCTTGAACGACCTGTTGTTCCACAGTTGATCCCGTCATGGCCTAGTTGGCGAAATTCGGTATTATATAATAAGCATGCACTGGTCGCATGTCTTGGCATGAGGTTGAATGTCGGGCTGAGGAGACTACCGTCACAGCATTTCCGAATCCGCCCCGACCGTCCAAGGAGACATCAACGGAAGAACATCCCGCTAGCGAAGACCACTATTTGTAGTACATTATCGTGGACACGACAAGCAACGAGGACATTATCACTGAGCATGACATGTCTTTGGCAAGCTTAGGTTGAGTTGTAAACTTGAGTCATACTAGATGGAGACTTTTCTGAAGCAAGAGCTTCTTGGAACTCTTCCTGTTGTGTTTCTGTTTCTAGTTTCTCGATGGAATATCAAAGAGGCCTTCGACGACCATGACGATAATGCGGCCTCATCAAGTACTCGAATTGGAGTGGCTAGACAAGAGCCCACGCCGACGCGACCATGACGCAGCTAGACGATATTAGATGACCGTTCACGACGATTGGGCTCTTCTAGTCGATCCCCTTTGGCTGATACGAGTGAAGACAATGAAAGATTACGACGTGGAGAAGCTGGCTGTCAAAACGCTGAACGGACACTCAGTAACGACCAATACCAGGCCATCTCCGAGACCGCACCGGAGAGGAGAGAGCGGGGTGAGTGTATCTTGGTACCTAACTAGCGGAAGTTGAGCAGATGACCTATGTATATATAATAGACATAACGTACATGATAAGCGGGTGCAACAGACAAGCGAGTGCAACACAACATCCCAACATCTCAAATAGAAATAGCCATAAAAACACAACAGACTATTAATTAAGTAAAATTAATCACTATATTCTTCCAGAGACATAGCGACAACTATCTGACAGGTCCTTGCATTATGTCCTGTCTTGCCGCACGCTCCACAGCGCCTTTCCTTCATTCGCGCAGGCCCTCCTTGACCACCACTTCTCGATGGTCCAGCCACCGCCTGCGCATCAGCATCCGTTTGATCAATTACTTGCCTTCCTTCCTCTACTGTCATCACTCCTCCTTTCTGTAGCCGGGTTCTTTTTGCCCTCCGCCGCCGGCTTAGTATCTCATTTGCCTGTTCAAGATCTTGGACCCTGGCCTCTAATAAGGCAACCTTATGCATAACTATCTTTGTTCCCTTAGAAGAAGACCTCAATGCTTCTAGAATCGACTCTGGAGAGCTACTTTTATGCCTTTTGATTCTCCTTTCAAGATATTCAAGCTGAGAGTCGGCTTCAAGGATAGTCTTTGGGGTCTTTGAGACCCAAGGGGTCGAGGGGCTAACTACCTCCTCCGCAGGCGTCGGAGTCCGCAGCTGCACATCAAGCTTCGAGATTATACTTTCTGGGTCGAGAGGAGCAAGTCCGGCTCCTCTAAAGGCTGCTTTAATATTTTTCTCTGTCATTGTGGCCTGGTAGGCGGTGTAAAAAGCCGGGAAGAACTCGGTTTTGGAAATGTGGGTTACAGAGCATCTGATCAAATGCTCGATTTCTCGCCCGTAAGCCTTCTTAAGCAGGCCAAAGCATCCGACATCAAGAGGCTGCAGCAGATGAGACGAATGAGGCGGCATACAAAGCGTGATAATTTTATTTGCCTTGCAATATCTCTCAAAGTCGACTGAGTGGTGACTTTCGTGTCCGTCGAGGATCAGGAGACGATAGCGATTCTTTGATTGCTTGGTAGTACACCGGTCGAAGTGCTTTAGCCATTCAAGGCCTATCTCATTATCTGTCCAGCCATTTGGACTCGTCGCAATAGCCCAATCGCCCGGGAGGCTGCTTTCTCGGTACCAGTTGGCGAGGTGATATTGGCCCGCACCTATGATGAACGGCGGGATCGCTTGGCCCTCGGCATTGATCGCCTGAATGACTGTAATCCATTCCCCATTTCCAGGCTGCACTGATTTTGGTCTTCCACGCCTTTCAGCACCTGTGACGACCATTCCGCTCGCAATGACGCCCATCATAAAGCCAGTCTCGTCAAAGTTATAGATTTCATCAGGTCGGATGCCATACTTGGCGATTACATTCGCTACGAGCCTAAACCAGTTGCGAATAATGGTCGGATCTTCACATTTGGCTCTCTGGTAGTCATATTTACGGAAAAAATGCGTCTTGAGGTCTTTGTGTCGCTTGACGAAGTTAGAGGCCCAGCGCTTGCCGACAGGCAGCATCTCGCGGTCGGCGAGCAATCGGTTAGCCATCTCCTCAACACAATGCAGTCGCGGGGGGAATCCTCGCGAATCCAGATCGAGAATGAACTGAACTATGATCTGTTCCTCTAGATCAGATAGTTTGCGTGATTTTGGGATAGAATCACGCGTAGAAAGGATACCCTTCTGTCGGCGATGTAAAGTCTAATAACGGACCTGGTAAATGCCTGCGGCGCGTCGGAGACTTAATTTTGGGTCATTTTGAAGGGCACGAAGTGCAAGAAGAATCCTAGCCTCAATATTTAGGTCTGACATATTTGGTGGTTGAAAATTAATTGATTAAGTTGAGAATATGTAAATTGCGGGATTTTTTGTTGCACTCGCTTGTCTGTTGCACCCGCTTATCATGTACGTTATTTGATTACTTATTTCTCAACCACCTAATATGCCACAATCAATTAATGAGGCAAATATCATTCTTGCACTTCAAGCCTACCGGAATGACCCAAAATTGAGTCTTCGACGCGCTGCAAAGATCTATAAAGTTCGCTATAGTAATCTCCTTAACCGATATAATGGCATTCCTGCTCGACGCGATATAATGCCTAATTCACGCAAACTATCTGATTTAGAGGAACAGACTCTTATTCAGTTTATTCTCGACCTGGATTCGCGAGGATTTCCCCCCCGGCTATGTAGTGTGAAAGAAATGGCTGATCAATTACTTGCCGACCGCGACGCGCCACCAGTCGGCACGCGTTGGGCTTCAAATTTCGTCAAGCGACACCCAGACCTTAAGACGCGTTCTTTTCGGAAATACGACTACCAGAGAGCCAAGTGTGAAGATCCAACTATTATCCGTAACTGGTTTACGCTTGTGGCGAATACAATCGCGAAATACGGCATCCGATCAAATGATATCTATAACGTCAACGAGACTGGCTTTCTTATGGGCATGATTGCAAGCGGAATGGTCGTCACAGGTACAGATAGGCGTGGAAAACCAAAATCAGTGCAGCCTGGAAACCGGGAATTGATTACGGTCATTCAGGCGATTAATGCGGATGGCTGGGCGGTCCAGCCGTTTATCATCGGTGCGGGCCAATATCACCTCGCCAACTGGTACCGAGAAAGCAACCTCCCGGGCGATTGGGCTATTACAACAACCCAAAATGGCTGGACCGATAATAAGACCGGTTTAGAGTGGCTAAAGCACTTTGATCGGTGTACGACCAATCGATCAACTGGTTCCTATCGTCTCTTAATCCTTGATGGGCATGAAAGCCACCACTCGATCGACTTCGAGAGATATTGCGAGGAAAATAAGATCATTAGGCTTTGTATGCCGCCTCATTCGTCTCATCTGCTGCAGCCTCTTGATGTCGGGTGCTTTGGCCTGCTTAAGAAGGCTTACGGGCGAGAAATAGAGCATTTGATCAGATGCTCTATAACCCACGTTTCGAAGACTGAGTTCTTTCCGGCCTTTCATGCCGCATTTCAAGCCACTATGACAGAAAGAAATATCAAGTCGGCCTTTAGAGGAGCTGGGCTTGTTCCTCTTAATGCGGAAAATGTGGTCTCAAAGCTTGATATGCAGCAACGGACTCCAACGCCAGTTGAGGAGGTGGCTAGCCCGTCAACACCTTGGGTCTCAAAGACTCCAAAGACCGTGCTTGAGGCTGGGTCTCAGTCTGAATATATTGAAAGACGAATTAGAAGGCATCATAACAGCTCCCCAGAGTCAATCCTAGGCGCTCTGAAGTCTCTTTCTAAGGGAACAAAGGCAGTTATGCATGAGGTTACCTTATTACGGGGTCAGGTCCAAGACCTTCAACAGGCAAATGAGGTATTAAGCCGGCGCCGGAGGGCAAGAAGGACCCGACTGCAGAAAAGAGGGGTAATGGCAGTAGAGGAAGGAAGGCAAGTAATTGATCAGATGGATGTTGATGCGCAGGTAGTGGCCGAATCATCCAGGAGTGGTGGCCAAGGAAGGTCGGCGCGACCAGGGGTTCGGCATTGTGGTATATGCGGTAAGCCTGGTCATAATGCAAGAACCTGCTAGGTAATAATTGAGACATCTGGGGAAGAGTATAGTGAGTAGTTTTAATTAATTAATTAATTAATTTGTTGTGTTTTTATTCCGATTTCTAGTTTAGAGGTTGAGAAAAGTGACCATTTCGCTTATCATGTACGTTAAGCTTAAAAGTTACTTACTATATTAGCAAGATAATATATTGCTTAAACTGTGGGTTAATGATATGCGTTTGATAATTATACCAGAGACAGAAAACTTCTGCGTTTTATATACTTGCAAATCTTAGATTAAACATATATCCTAATGTTGATTAATCCTCCAGATCTCCTGTCTAGTCTAAATTAGCATAGCCGATGAGGTGTTTTCGTTCTCTCTTATATTCTAGTTCTAGATCTTGCGATACCTCAAGAACTTGAAAGATTCTACCGATATCCCTCTGGTCTATGTCTCCTGTACTTCCCAAGTGCCGCTTGTACAAGGAGGCAGTAGGACCAATGACAGATCTCGATCCAAGCTTGTGACAAACCAGGAATCCGTTCACCGTGGCATACCACTTTATGAGTTCGTCCGTTACCTTGTAGCCCGGCGTATGTTCTCCGAATTCGTCTGTCAAAACTGGTTTCGCACTGGGGGTGCAGCGCCCTTGATCTGTATGGTGTTTTCTATGAAACAGTATGCAAATTCGTCGCTGACCTCAGGTTGGAGCCAGCGATTACATGCACCTTCACAGAGCTTACTCGTTTGTAGATAGGAATGCGATGTGCAACACTTGCAGGGAAATGACGTGATAATCGCCCAATTTATTTGCAGCGAGGGTGTTGACAAACAGTGCCATAAAGAGACTGTATCATATGCAAACGGGCCGGAATGTCAGCAGCGTGAAGATTTTGTAACAATCAACGATGCATAAACCCTACTTATTGGTATTGACAACATACGCTTTTCCACTTCGTGCAGGCGTGGCTGTAACGGAAACAGTAGATTGGGTGAAGCTGCTGCAAGTCTCAGTGTTTCATAAGCTCATTGTTGTAATTATCGTCATCATAGACATGTTTGTAGTCTGGTGCGGGGAAGGGAGTCCGTAAGGTTGGAAGCCCTTGGTGCTGGATCGCATCACCTTCCCCGCATCTCTAATTCATTAGACGTACAATTGCGCAACGATTACCATTACACACCCACACGGAGCGAACACTCCGGGTAGCTATGTTTGAATGAAGGTGTAATTGAAACACTCGAGGACTATATCTATGAACCAGTGCACCCTTGTTTCAGCGGGGGGTAATAACACTGAACGTCCGACCTAACCACTCATACATTATTCCAAGTTGCCCCTAATATCGAAAGATCCTTAACTGTGCTGCTACAATGTCAGGCTCAAATACCGACAAGGTACAGGAGAACCTCAAGAAGTTTTCCGCGGAGAACATCGATGCTCACATCCAGGCATCTACGTTTACTGATGACATCCAAAATGTAACATTATACTTTCAAGACCCTAATACCTGGCAATTTGTTAATACTTGCAGGCTATTCGTCAACATATCCAAACCGAGTACAAGGCCTGGTTCTTCTTCCGCAAGCTTGGAGCTGACTGCTTGCGCTCCAATGTGTCACTGCACGGCTTTGCAGCGTAAGTGTATACGTGCCGCTGGTAGTTTTATATAGTCGTGACTAATGTCAATTACAGGCTTTGGAAGCGCTCCGCCCAAGAGGCCTTTGCTGATGCAACCTGGCTAGAGTCGTACCTCGTCCAGCGTGGTGGCCGAGCCAAGCCAAGTGACATCCCTGCGCCCGATATAGAGTGGCCCGATGACCCTGTCGATCCCGTCCAGCCCGTCTACGCAGCCCTGCAGACTGAGAAGGAAATTCTCGAAGATCTTCACCGTCTATGTGCCGCTGCAGAGAAGGCCGGTGACAACGCACTGGAAGATGTTATTGAGAGTCGCTTCTTGCGCAAGGAGACGCGCCATGTAAAGGATATGGGCGACTTGCTGCAGCAGTGTGTCCGTATCAGCAAGCAGGCTGGTCACGGCTTGTATCATCTTGACAAGGAGCTTCGTGCTAACAACGGAGTTGTGCCTTGGGCAAGCTTCAACGACCCTGACAAGTCTGACGAACTACTTCGAGGTGTTGTTAAGGACCTTTACAAAGCTGCGGTCTAGGGAAAAGCTAGAGTCAAGGATATAAAACGGATGAAGGGGAGCTTTCCGGTTATGTACACTAGTAAACGTTTTAAATGTCAACTCGCACTACTAGATTACTCATCCACTATCCTGAGCAGTTGCTGCTTAAAAGTGAACTGGCATCGAGCTGGCGGTAAGAATAAGCGTCTGTCTCACTTCTCGTCCGGTGATATTTAATAAAGTCCGAGTTAATCTACGCATAAGTACGTCCAACAAATAACAGACTGGGCTAAAGGCCTTTTGATTCCTTATTGTATTTAGTCTCTAGGTAGTTGAGGAAGCTGGTTAATTGGGCAGTATTACGGCAATCATTATCGGAAAGAACTCCAAAAACTAGCTAGTTTGACCGATTCTGCGCCGGCTGATAAACTACTTTATTTGGGCGTATGCGAAAGCTAGGGAGGCGGGCATGAGGAAGGAGATTATCTTATCTGGCTGGAGATTTACTGGAAATTAGTCTATTAACCGTCATAAAGCTCTAATATTTCTGCAAATTCAATGGGATAAAGTAAAACTGCTTAAATAGTTCTAGATACTGAGCCCTCCTTCACTGCACTTAGATGATATGCCGAAACAAGCCGGCAAGTGAGGAATATGGATAAACACTGAAGTCAACCGATTAGGCGGAAGTACAGGAAGATCATAAAGGGTTAGAAGCTTTAGATATGAATGTGGCCGTTTAGAATGTGCGGATTGCTGGCTTCGAAGACCAGATGGTGTAGGTGCGGCGAGGAAAGAAAAGAAAGGCATAAATAGAGGTGGATGTGTATGAAGAGGCTGAGATGGTGATTGAGATTGGTGTTGGGTTAGAGGACGAAAGTGATGACTTTAGGGTCGTAATAAAGCACTACCAGAGCACATGGAGCTGTTGGGAGTAAAATTCAAGCAATACTATATAGAAAATCCAAGCAGCTTCATTTTTAATAGACAAGGTGGTTAGTTCCTGCGTGCATCAAATATTAGACTTTGTATGGGGCGATGATTTTTTGTGCTATGCTTTTTCAGTGGTGTGATTCTTGAAGCGGTGGGGATGCTAAGGTGTGGTTGTTAGGTCAATTACTCCAGAGGGAGGGACTTATAATTATTAATTTGTTTTCTCTCCTTTTTTCTCGTCCTTTTCTTTTGATATTTGGGCCAAGAGTAAAGCTTTCTCAGTGGGCAGTCATGAGTACAGATTACACGACGTCATGATTTACCTTCCATTGATTGATGTAATTGATAGCGGGTCTTAATGTCCAGCCAGATATAACAGACAATTTTCATGTACTACCGAATCTTCGAAGCCTCACAAAACAACATTGGGGTCTTGTCTAAAGATCTTGGGTCACTATTCTTGCGATGGCTTAACCGGAAACATACATCATTTGCTAGTTCTATGGTATTTCCAACGCTGCAGATTTGAAATGTCTTCACCCAGCCTGGGACGCGAACAACCATGGGGCATATACCTCCCATTATTATAAGAGCTTTAGCTGGCACCAAACCTGCCGAGGCTTTCGAAGCGTATAATGAACACATCCTCATAATACAGAGAATAGTAAAAGGTGAATGGGAAAAAAGAGGAATGCTGTATAATTTGCCTTCAAACTAAGAATGCAAATTACTTTCCTTCATGCTGGATATCCGATAACCATAACCCCCCAAATCCTATCGTGCATTCGCATAGCTCTGTTTATGGCCTGACAGCAAACCCTCTCTTGCAGCAATTGGCCCATCGTAACCCGCTGGACAAGCCCCGGTCTCCATGTGGTTCTTAGCGTCCCCCATGTATGGTGCTGGACTCGCCGTAGGTTGCTGCATTGGAATGGAAGTCGGATTGTATAAAGTGACCATCTTGCCATCCACTGCCAGAAACTTCTTCTTCTGGCCTCCAGACTGTAGTGCTACATCAGGCGTGCGTAGCATATATCCAGGCTTGGTCTTCCTTGGCTCTGATGTTGTGTTGATCAAGTTTGCCATGAGAGAGCTGGCCCAGTGCGCATCTGCAAAGATCAGGAGGCCCAGCCAGAGAACGATGGCGAGTAGTAGGGCCAGACAGCTCAGAACAACTTGGAGGCGAGACATAGCCACCGTAAGCTTGTCAACAGTGATGTGCACAAGAGACGGATCGATGCTGACAGTATATGCTCTTGCGACGAGAAGAGATTCGAGAGTCTCAGAATTATTCCTAATCCATGTCAAAACATCGTTGTTAAGCGATTGCGCACTGATATTGGACCGTCCATTGCCAAGGCCGTAAGCAACCATAACAGCTGCTGTGTCAACTTGACCAAAGAATCCAGGTTTGCCCCTGGCAGGTCTGGATCCAGCACAATCAGTGCGAGTGACCTTTCCACCAAAAGCCTCATTCTGGAAGTTCGATCTCTCACATTTCTCAAAAGGCTTTGGTGCGTCAGAAAGGGTCTCGGATCTGATGAGGGTGATATTCGTGGTGGTGATACTGATGAGAGAGTACATAGTCGTCCCATTAGACTCTGCAGTATAAAATCCCCAGTTACTTTGCAATGCAGACTTATTGCCATTGTCGGCTGTATTGGCGCCGAATTGATAGCTTACCTTTCGGTCTTGTGCATTCATCATACTGTCCACAATCCGACCGGCAAGCGGGTTCTTTCTTTCAGTCTCATTGGCACTCCAGGTTCGTTGAACAAGATCGGTAACTTCTTCCCTGGCAAAAGGTGTCCCAACAGTTGTCAACATGGTGGCTTTGAAAGTGGACTGGCTGAAAGTATGGCGTCTCTTCTCTTTGGTAATGGTAAAGACTTGGTTCATGAGAGCTGAGCCACCACCTCCACCCAGAGAGAACCAGATGTTGTCCTCTCTGTTGGGCGACATGTATCTCGAGTCGAAAACTGTATCCGTTGTATTGTTCCAGTGAATCTCGGGTTTACCGGCTACAGTTGCGATGAGGCTGGTGGAGAAGACATTATTAAATGTGCAATTCCAGGCGGCAGATCCGTTATCAAAGATCCAGCAAGGCTCGAAAGTTTCGCCGTCAAGGGCGGAGTTAGGAGGTACCATGGACCCAGTATCTGGAGATACAGATAAGCCATCACTATCAAGCCAGATGCGCGCACCAACCCCTCTCTCTCTTGCAGGCGCCACGATCTCTGGCAGGTCGTTATTGGTCACTTGGCCAGTGAGTGTGTAGTTGAGGCCTGGGACGAACAGGTCAGCGCCAATAATTTGTGGAATCTTCTTTTCCACATCTTGCAGTTGGCCGGAGTCGAGAGAGAGCTGGATAATATAGCTAGGATTCTCGTTTCGCTGGTCTTGGTAATCGGCGATTGTCACATTCGATGCTCGGAAGATATAACCCGGGGAATCCAGCGCCCAGAGCAGTGTACCATAAAGTCCCAAGACGATGTTGAGAAGACTAAAGGCAAGTACAACCAATCCTGCACGCGATAGACCTCGAGATGTAATGTAGAGAGTTCGTTGAATGTAATCTTCAGTGAACATAAGGTATGATGTGAATTGATTTGATCGGGCAGCAATTAAGGAGAAGAGCTTGAAGATAAAAATACCCATAAGCAACTCGGCGCATTTGAAGATAATTGATTTGACCGCATTATGATACAAGGGTATCGACGATTTGATGAACGATGAAGTTGATTCGATCATCTTGCGGGAGAGGCTTGGAAGGCTAAGGCTTATGCTTAACTGAACTGAGTTTACAATCTGGAAACAGGAAGAAAGTGAAGGAGGGGAATGACCTCTTGGCTCAACCTGCCCTGCAGACTAGAATTCCGTCCTTTCCGCCACTTCGCCGCTTAGTTGCAGTAAATATCTTCGCGATATCCTTATACAAGCTGGTATTTCCCTCGGTGTAA
>NC_031000.1:473925-487451 GCF_000149955.1 Fusarium oxysporum f. sp. lycopersici 4287
GAAGAGCCAGGGGTACTCTTAGTCTAGACTCGCCGAATAACGCTAGTGAAGCCCACGCACCTCCATTCAAGTCTTTATTCACGCTTAGGTCGCGTAAAACTTGAGAAAACAGAAGGACGTATTATTAGGGGCTGACTTTGGGCCCAAAACGAAAAGATTCCAATACTCGTAGAGAACCATAAGCGTGATGGTAAGGGCCTCAGAGAGTGCCCAGAGCGATGGTCATGTGGAGTTTGTATATGTGTTTCGGGATTATCTGCGGGGGATTTGGAGAGGGCCTAAGCACGCCGTCTGTTCTGGCTTTACACTATGATTAGATATGCAGTTGCGTTGCTGCACCCCCAGGAAATATGCCAAGGTGTCAGTGACGAGAAAGGCAATTAATTGAGGGCTTCTGTGAGGCTCTTCTGTAAGGCTGAGGATGTTATTCTCGTTGTCAGGTATATCAGTGGCGCATATCATGGTAATCGCAGTGAAACTGTCGTTAATTGCAAGCGATGGATGGCATTCCAAATTCATGCGAAGAGAGGGTGGTTTCTTGCCCTATACTTCCAAGTTCCCCGCCACGTCAGACAAGTCAGCATATCCAGTAAGAGGCCATCATTCACTAGGAAGCTCATTTCTGCTGCACATAACTTACAACCAACAGCCACACTGGTCAATAGGGGCACAGCCAATAGAGCTCATAAGCTCATTGTATCAGCACAGATGATGGTCCTGCTGACAGCCAAGACCAGCACCTCAGTCTAACAGTTTCTCTGTTGCGTGAGAGTTATGAAACAAGGACAGCCTACTCATATCATCAACTCAATCGTTCCAAACTCTGGTGGTGTTGAGCTTATGTTGGAAAATCCGGAAATCCCCCTTCCCTTCAGGATTCAGACTGTTGGTCTGAAAGCCCTAGGTTTAGAGTTCAAGCCCTAAATGAAATCATCTAGAGATACGAACCCGAGAAGAACTCTGAAATCAATAATTACCAATCAAGTTTAGTAAATATACATGTTCCACTCAGCAATACTGCGCAATATAAACAACACCAACAAAAAGAAATGGACCCATGGGAGGCTGTAAAAGGCATGGTTCCTAGTATCGCTCCACTCATGTAAGGCTCAGGACGATCTTTTATCTAAACCGATACCTCCTTCTCCCCGGCAAAAACAGTTACAAAAAGCATCAGACCCAAAGATGCGTCGCTAGGAACAAGTTGACAAACGCTAGAAGTGCTTCCGATTTACCCACTGAATCCTAGGTATCCATAGTATAGTAAAGCATATCTAGAGAAGGCCTACATCAACTGTCTGAAAATCAGGTATTAGTAAACATCGAGATTGTGTATTGTTAGGGGATTGCGGTATAAGCGAGGTATGTCTCGAGTACCCAGCAAATATCCACGGGAAAGTGGCCTAGGATGATTTATGCATGGCAGAGGATTTTGAGAATCTCTGCACCGTAGTCGACAAGTGGTCAACCCTTGTGCACGAAGTGTGAGCCTCACAGCCGATGTGCTTCTTCAGGTTTCGGGCCGATCGGACTTGCTTCGAGTTGACGCTCCCTTTCCAGTTTGTCATAGTGCAGGCCGCATGCATTGCTCAGTGTCCTCACTCCACCAGGTCCACAGCGCCATTCAGGCGTGTTAATTCGGCTGCAGCTGTGGCATCTACCAGGGCGGGCCGCACGCTATCAAGATGTGAGTTTTGCGTTTTCCCCTCTTATAACTAAACTTGCAGCTTGTCGCTTCTTAAGTTCCGTCATACAAAATGACAGTTGCATAGCATGTCCATAAATGGGTACATGGTGCTCCTCGTTGTAAAACTAATTCAGCTACAAGTATCTGGTGATCCATTTACCAGCTTTTACATGCATTTCAGCTTTTCTCAGTACGAACAGACTTTCAAAAGCCGATATTCGCTATAATTACACAGTCATGATCGATAACTCATTGGCAGCCAGTGATGAGTTCGTGTGTAATTGTCATGTTGTTGTTAGATGCGCTGACAACCAGGAAGATAAACGCACATACGAACCTCCTCGTCACCAAGACAGACACTAAGCAGGTTTTCTTTGTCTTCAAGCTCAATATACATGGTCACGTTACCCATATAGATCAAATGCAACATGGTAACACAATTCAGCATTTTGCTAGACACACAACGTTCTCATCATCACTTCCCGCATAGATATAAAGAAGAACATATCTTTATCTACCCCATAACCTTAAACCTAGGTCCAGTCACTCCGATATCCCAGCGAACCTGCACCCGATCGCCGACACCTACATATTCTACCCCAATGAGTTGCCCAGCTGGGCAGGGGATCTTGGGCCACCCTTGGTACGACTGTTCCCATGTAGCATTACCAGGCTTAGGGGCTCTGATACGACCGACATGGTTGTCTCTACTCTTCGTGGATGCCCAATTAGCAGCGTCTGCAGCCGAGAAAGCTCGAGGTCCCGTTGGGGGATCTGAGTAGGTGAAGACGTCCAGAGTCTTTGTTCCAGTGGACACATCTCGGTCCCAGAGCTCAAATAGAAGCTCGCAGGTCTTGCCGCGAGTGCTTTCGTCGAACTCAAAGGTCACAATTGTGGTCGTCTCGGCAGCGGCCTTGCCGTTCTTGACGATTAGAAGCTGATCCTGTGGATCCCAGATGATTTTGCCACTTTGGACCCAGTATCGGTAGGTTCCAGCTGGGTAGAGAATGGTGTCAACCGCGCGTGCATCAATCTCATGCGTATCGACAGTAGGTGCAGCGAAGGAAACAGCTGCAGCTGATGCAAGGAGGGCGAAGAACTTCATTGTCATACAGCAGTGTAGATTCAGGATTTAGAGAACTTTCTAATTGATTGAATTGGCTCTCAGAGCAAATAAACGCAAGATCCGGAGATGAAGAGAATAGGATACGGAGGTTAGCTTTCATCCTTCTTATACCTCACTCACGACATGCTTGTGAAGGTGTGATGATGTCACACCCTCGTAACTAGACCTAGCTAACAAAATGGGAACCTCGTATAAACCGTTGTTCTTGACTGGCCGAAGATAAGGTCAAGTGCAATTTTCCTGTTCTTGGCTGAGCGTATGCTTGTTTATTGACGGTGGGAGAGATTACCCAAAAGGGTACCCTACGACGATTATGAAGATCAATCGCCCGAGTTGAAACTCTAGCAGCTTATTTCGACTACTTGCTCCTCGTGAATGACCTCGTGGTCTGATGAATGTCATACTTGGAGGGTCAGAAATTACGCATGGATGGGTCAGCTTGCCCTATCGGAGAAGTATGAGGTACTCGTGAATCGAGGAGCTGCCTTGGAAATAAGTTACAAAGTCCTCGGCAGATGTCGACTGTCGGGTCATCTTGTCTACGGTACCCTGACCATGACTGAATGTTACTATTTTTAAAAACGATCTGAGTGGTTTTCTTGGAGCGCCAAGAACAATCTTACCCTACACCTTGCTGTGTTTTAGTAAGACGGGATAATTTCTGAGAGCTATACTTCCCGTTTGGAAGACAACACCTATTGCTGCTCTCCACCGAGAAAGTGGGATACCGCCAGTCGCACAACTCCTCGAAGCGCGGCGACTCCGATTCTCTGCGCGACTCAAATCGCTTGACGAGGCTCACCCTCTGGCGAGTCGAACGCGCCCGCCCAGCCAACCTGCTTACCACGACCTCATCAAACGAAGATATCAAGCACAGACGGAAAGCAGCTTCCGAACACGTCTTCGACGTACAGATGAGCTCCTTGCGCCGTGCGCGCGACCGAAGCTCATCCAGCAATGCTTCAACCAAGAACAAATGCCACCGCTGCAGACAGCATCGAAGAAGGAAACAGCCGACGCTTTCCTCCATTGGGTGCAGTCACTCGACCCGCTCACCCTAGTCGTATACTCAGATGGCTCTCTGTCCTCTCAGGGTGCCACCAGCTACGGTTTCACTATTCACCAAGGCAACTTCCCCGTCCTCGGCGGATCAGGTCGCCTTGGACCTGCAGAGGTCTTTGATGCCGAAGCTAAAGGAGCACTGGAAGGCCTTAGAGCCGCCTTAACCCTGCAAGATTCAGCAATACAAGACATCATAGTCTGCCTAGACAACCTCGCGGCCGCCACGTGCCTGCGAGGCACACCGTCCGACTCCTCTCAGGACGTCTTTCTCGAGTTTCAGGCACTAGCGGCATCGCATGGAGCCACACAGGTACGCTGGGTGCCAGGGCACACTGACATCCCTGGCAACGAACAGGCCGATAAACTGGCCAAAGCAGGATCGTCAGCCCCCGAGCCTGAGGGAGCTCAGCCAACACTAGCATACTTGCGAAGGATCGCAAGGCAGAAACCGAAAGAAGCATTCGAGACGTGGTGGTCTACCTACGCCCCTAAGCAGTATAAGAGACTCAATCTCAAGGCGACTACAGGCTGCCCGCCGGAGCTCTCGCTCCCGCGCGCAGCCTTGCACCATCTGCTGGCAGCGAGATCCCTCCACGGGGATTTCGCCGCATATCACGAGAGATTCGACCATAGCGATGCACGCTGGGTCTGCTCGTGCAACCGACGCAAAGCACCGGATCACATCTTCTATTGCAGAAAAGTACCGCCGCGTCATCGGATGAGGCTTGCACCCTCACCGAATGCAGCGGTCAATCTAGCAATAGGAAAAGACTTTACCAAATATATCGACCTGTCCAAGGACAGCGCGTTCTTTAGAAAGATTTGCCCTCGTTATTAGGCGACCGCGACTGGAGAAGCACTCGCGACTCTCTTCCTTTCTTTATCTTCCACACATTTCTTTTGTTACCTTTTCTTCCTCTCTCGTATGCTCACGGCCAGACGAAGGGCGCCACCACGCCCTCCATCTGGCCGGGACCACCTTGAGGTAGTCTCGAGCTGCCGCACACACACAGACTGATCTCAACTCTCCTGATATCAGGCCAAAAGCGGCTGCGATATGCCAGCTCCGCCTTGTCGTCCCGCTGACGGGTAACAGGCCCGATAGGATGCGCCATTTGTGCCGATGATATGCTGGATAGAGTGCGGTCTACTGACGCGTTTGCAGAAATCGGATACCGAGCGGAAGACTAATTTCGCGTTGCGAATGACTAATCCTTTGTAGCCAATAGCATTTCTGTAAATAGCGTGTAGATAGATTCCGACTTCTCTAGCCCAGCACGTCCTGTGCCCCAGTAGGGGACTTTCGGGGCCGATGGCCCCCCGGACGAAAAATATACATACATACATACATACATACAGACGGGATAATTTCACCTCTTTTCTGTAAACACCTTTTCTTAGCACCCGCTGTTAGCGCGCTGCTAGGGCAGAAAGTTTTTGCAGGCCAAAATGACAGCAAAGACAGCTGTGGGGCTAACGGGGCCTTAACAGCTGCCTGAAGAAAGGGATTCGGAGAGTTGACCTTTCTTCGCGACACTTGTTCCAAACGACGCTGAGCTTCGCGAGCTCTTGACATCGCTCTCGGGCGCTATTTCCTACGCGGTATTTGCGGCTTCTTCTTACCTCGATATTCCGGGCTCTCCACCCCTCGACTTCCCATATAACCGACCCCTACAGCCCTGGCTACCTAGACGATATTCGCGGCATCTTACTGCTTAACATTGAGGATCGTCGTACTCTCACCCTCAACCTCACCTACGGCTTTACGATGCCTCGACCGACCTCTGTAGCTTTTACTGCCCGAACACCACCTACAGCAGCTAGCTGCTCGACTTCTTAGGCCCTCTGGTATCCCCTTATCTCGGTACACGGGCCCTAAATGGCTAGTTGCCCTTTCTGTAGCTCGAAAGCTGCAGAACCGATCTCTGTAGTCGTGTATTGCCCGGGGAACCTCTTTTTCTCTGCAGCCTCGGCTGCCGCCCAAAACACTATCGGGCTTCAATGATTTATGTCACTAGCTGAGACTGCTAAATAAAACTGTTGGGTCAAAATGGTATAGAGCTTACCTAGAGATCATAGAAAGAAACGATTATCTCATCTATAAAGCAGCATTCTAGCCGCCTCAGGTTTTTCTCCTACGAGAGTTTTCTCCAAGGATATACGGTTTTAGGTTATAGCTACTAGCAATCTGAGATATAGACTTCCTACCTTAGGGAATGGAAAGCTACTTGATCTATCGATACAAGAGAATCCTAGGCTAGAGATGGATCTATTCCCGCTGATGGAATGGCCGTTTGGAAGTAAAGCACCATTATGCCTATAATATGCTGAATAAACTAGATAGAATAGCAGTTATATAGAAATTTACCTGAACTACCTGCTTTGATGTCTAATATGATATGTTTGAAACTACCGTAGGGCTGGCTATGAGTAGGAAAGTGCCACTTAGGGGAAAGGGTCTGTGAAGCTCTCCATTGATGCGAGTAGATGTTGCAGGTGTTCGAGGTGGAGTTGGATACGACAGCAATTGTAGATAGTTTAGCTCGGCACGTCCTATGCTCCCTTGGGAGGCTTTTCGGGGCCGATGGCCTAGACCGAAACTATATACATATAAACATACATACACACATGTATTTGGACGTTACAGGTCGCCTTGGATAAAAAAATGCATTTTCTTCGGTGAAATCTATCCATAGAAATTCTCATTAATGTATAGTATACTTTTTAGTCTGCGACGCCATTGGTTTCATTGAGTGCCCGCCCTTAGGGCCGTTTCTTAGGGTGGTCCAGTCAAGCGAAATGTGTGGTGTGCGTTTTAGCGCCCTGGATTCACTAAAACCTCCAGTACCGTCTTTCGTCCTTCCATCTTAGTGATCACACAGATGTCATCCATCAATACCGCAATGAAGCAAAAGGTCAGGCCATTCCAACATGTCGTTCCATGCTGGGAATGCTCCAGGCGACGACTGGTGTGCGATCTGGGAACGCCCAAGTGCCGAAAATGCCGTGTTCGAGGCGTGGACTGCCCTGGGTATCAACACAAACCTCTCCAGTGGATGCGGCCCGGCCAGATCAGATCCAAGGGAGCTCGATCGACAAAGACACTACGTGTCTCCGGCCCCCCTGCGAGAAGCAACGAGGTTATCGCCAATTGTACCTTTCCGGGACAGGAAACACCGACTCAGGTTCAAAAACACAAAGCGTCCGAGGACTCAAAAGTTGATGATGCCAACAGCGCTCCTGGCTTCGAGGTCCAACCTGCGACGCGGTGCACTGTGCTTAGAAAAATTGGCGACCGAAGCACGTTTGGGATATTGATACGAGCGGTGGTATATTGTTTGTCGCGCTCATCTCCTGAAATGCGAAGCACACTGGATTAATGATTTCACTGATAATATCAACATCGCGCCCGATTTATCGGGGATCAGCCTGGAAGGCGTTGCCAGCCCCTTCATTATTCCGCCGTCTTATGTGCCGTGTATACCTCCTGCGATATCCCAGACACTCATATGCAGCGCACTTGGCCATAGTATCCTGCGGGCCGCTGAAGGCTTTCACCGTGAGCGCAACGCGATGGCCATGAACTTGCGGCAATGTCGAGGCGAAGCTCTCAAGCTAGTCCACAGTGCGTTGACTGGCCGCCGCGATTCCATTATGCCAATATTATGCCTACTGCTCTCCGAGGTATACCGCCTGGCAATCCGCAGCTCGCATCGTGCTGACTGAGCAGATACAGCACTCAATTTCACCCTCATGGTGGCACCACGTCGACGCAGCCTACACTTTGATTAACATGCACGGTGGGCTCTGGTGCTGCTCCCTGCTACACCCGCATCTCCGACATATGTACCAACTTCTCATCCAGTATGTTTTGTCCAAGTATTTCGTCACGTTAAACTGATCTTTCTGAGCGTCGACGTTCTGGGCGCAACTACGTCCCCGTGCGTGAACTCGGCCCGCGCCCAACGGCAGCTGGAACTTCTGCCATACTTACAGGACCTCTTCGGTGACAGCACCTTGACCTGTATACCATGTGCTCCCGGTCTCTTAGCTGAAATCATCCGCATCAATCATTACCGCTTTCTTCAGGACAGCGCAACGGCACTCCCGTCGAATAGCGCGGACCAATTGCCATCCAGCCCAGACATTCTCAGACGCGTCTTGAACTTCTCGCCTGAGTTATGGGCGTCTGAGGTCCTAGCACATTCTGATTCTGGCGCGGGAGGCAGCTATGACGAGACTGGGCAGGGCTTTACGGTGCGAAGAATGGGCTGGGAACGTATTGGTCGTATTTATCAGGCCGCCGTGGTCCTTTACTGTCTAGCTTCTCAGCCCCAGCGATCCGACCACGTTCGCAAATCTAGCCAGTGGACGACCCTTCGCGCCGGCCTGTTACAGGATCTAAGAGACTCGTCGCTCGATGCCTACCTCCATCACCGCAAGCTGGTTCTCTGGCCGCTTACGATACTCGGCCTTGTGCTCGACTACGACGACGGCGGCACCCAGCAATTTGTTCTGAAAGAGCTGAAGTGGGCGAGCGCGGCATTGGGCACTGCGACACCATTGGTGGCGATGCAGCTACTCGAGCGCACCTGGCGCTCTAGGCAGAGGTACAATGGATGGGACGAACTCTTTGATCGGCCTTATATTTTCGCCCTGTGAAGGCTGTGCGAGCGCAGATCAAATCAATCCAGGCAAAGCTGCCATCCGCCGCAAGTCGAACTCGGCAGATTGCTGCGATTGACACGGGCACCAGGACAGCGTTAACAATGCTGCTCGCCGCGGGCACCGAGCAGTGCCAGGTCTTGGCCATTTATTTTGCCTATTTGGGTAACGATCTACATCCTGATATACTCCAGCGTCAGCGTCAGCGCTAACACCAGCCGCTTCTACTCCTTCTACGAGGCGTCCATGCAGCTGCAATGATTTTTCCCAATTCGGCTAAAGGGAGTCACTTCCATTGAGCTCTTCTAGCTCTCATTGCATTCGATCAATGTAGGACTTGGTGGGCGTTGTCTATAAAGCATCGTTGAACCCCATGCATCAGCTACTCGATCATCAAAGACCTTGAGCTCTATCACTTTCGCCTATCGCCATTGCGCACAAATTTCTCCCATCACCATGCGGACCAGCTGGCTAATCCTATCTTCGTTGCCACGCATGTCAGCGCCGGCCTCATTAGCCCCACTACACATCCGCTCATCCTCGCAGACACGAACCGAGATGGAATCGTCAACGGCAAAGACATTACGGAGAAATATACCTGGACAAATGAACGTGGCGCCATTTTCCTGCCCAACATTGGCGACAAACACCGCCGATGTGCTGCCTTTGATCTCAATGGTCTCCCCCTGAGCAACCAGGAGCTGTCGAGCTGCAACGATGCTTCAGGCCATTTGCTGCTTGCCCCTGAGCTGGCAGCCCCAGCCCGGACCGCTCCCCTTGACAACATCTCTGAAGAGGCCACCGGGAACATCTATACGCTTCCAGAGAGCACTTTGGGCTCAGTGCGTGTATTCTGGAAACAGCCCGGATTTCTGTCAGATGAACATTCCCCCTGGAGACTCGTTGATCCTCAGTTCATGTTCAACGCGACGAGTTTACGTGCTGGCATTGAGCTCGCTATAGACGCGAGAGAGTTGGTTTCTGATCTCTCTGCCTGGAACGGAACACTTACTTTGGAGTTTCGAGTCACCGACGGCAATATGACGACCTACGACGCCGTGGCGATGAAGCAGGCGCCTGTCCTATTCCACCATCATCTGCAGCGAGTACAAATGGTGATATCAGGAAAAGGAAACGAGACTTCCAGTCCAGTGCAGCAGAAGTTTGTACGCGGTCTTGAAGACGCGCTAATGAACGTGACTGAAACTCTGTCCCTTCACTTACTCAACGGGACCGACGAAATATGGGCACAAGACTTCATGGAGCCCGGCTTCGCCAGTATGCCTGGGCCAGAAGGTCCGATATCACTACGCGTCCTGATGCGGAGTGCGCAATCCACTAGAGTTGCTGGACGTCAGGTCTTCGAAAGCTTCAGAGGTGATAGAGTCGGAGGCCATCAACCGTCGCTGGGGTCTGGCTTTGGACACGAGGAGATTGACTCAGGTGGCAACATCGAGATTATCCCACCGTACGTATCCAAGAACAGGACATCATATACGCACGGCAGGGTCATCATGGGGAAGCACTTTGACAAGCATCCAGCCAAGTCCGTGACAAGCCTTATCGAAGCTCAGATCTACCAGTCTCCCCTCTTCCTAGAGGCTGGCTGGCTGGTCATTGGACATGTTGACGAATTTGTCCAGTTCTTGCCTTATCAGAATGACCTAGGATGGACTATCGCTATTGCAGATACCCAAGCTCCGTTGGCTTCATTAAGAAAAGCACAAGACAGTGGTCATGGCTCCACCCTTGTCACTAGCTATCCCAATCTCCGCCAGCCGGAAGGTTTTTCTTTCTCCGATTCTACGTTTTCTTTCTACGATCCTAGGCTTGAGAACCTTACTATCGACACGCTGCTGTCTGACGACGACTTCCTGCAGACGCAAAAGTATGCACAGAAGTACATCGACCACAACTTGGGGCTTCTGCTTGAAGAAGTACCATTGCCTCACAACGAAGTTCTGCGAATCCCCGCTCTTTACAAGAATGTCACGTATCCCTGGCCATCTTATCTTGATGGACTCCCCCCGCGCCTGCACAGGGTCACTCCTGGACAGAGTCAACTAATTGCTTTCCTTCCAGCTGCCATCAACGGTGTTGTCATCGGATCTGATTATGTGGCTGCGAAGCCTTGGGGTCCAATTGTTGATGATCAGGATATCTTTGAGGAGGCAGTGCGAGACGTGTACGGCCAAGCGGGGATGAAGGTACATTTCGTTGACGATTTCATGTCCCATCACGTAAATGGAGGCGAAGTCCACTGTGGCACGAATACCCTTAGAGACACCAGAGTCAAATGGTGGAGCTAAAAGTCCATACCAGAGCCATAATGCACAATTAACGTACAGGTAATGACTACTGGACTGATAGCATGGTATTAATGCTTTTTAAGTACCTGGCTTTTTATTGGTGCTGCTAGTCTAGGCGCTTACATTTCTAGCGGTCTTAGTTACTAAATAGAGGAATACATAGTAATATACTTATTACTAAGGATTTTACTATTAAGTTAAATCTATAATAGAGGGGATAAATCCTTTTATCTATTTATGAATATGTTTACTTTTATATATAAATTACCTAATAAGAAAACATATTCAATTACAATATGTCCCCAACATCTCTCAGGAGCCCAAAGCGTTGAGTGAATCGAAGAAAGCGAGAAAATGCCTGTGAAAAGACTCAACCCAAAATTATGTCAAAGCCACCCACTAAAATAAAAGCTTGTACTCCAGAAATATCAACACGACAAGCGACATTTTGTGTCTTGTCAGATGAGTTACCCCACTGTTTTGTGCGAGGAGTCTTCAAGGTGACGGAGTTGAGCTTCGAGGCACTTGATAGGTACAGAACGTATGCTACGACAGGTCCACCGCACATCGGGGACCCGGGCTCTTGGGACTCTGGGTACTCCACTTTTACTCCACTAGTGGGCCTACGCTGACGAGTGACCTGTCCCCTCAACCTCACATCCTTTCCGTTCTCGTACGTTCCTCAGGGCACGCCCACGATACACCGACTGATCGTCACGACCATTTTTATGATCAATCGCCGCCATACGACTATCAGTATTCAACCCCAGGTATATCAACCTTTTTTCTGTCTACCGCAGCATCTTCAGCGACCTCTGGGCCGGACTATTGACTTGGCCAATTGCAGGGAAGCATTCAACACGACATTATTTTCCCATCTCTATTTGAGTTCATCGGCTACTAAATTAGCCAAGCTCTTGAGAACGCATCGCAGTTAACACATCCCTTGCTGGATTACCTCCCGGTGACTACACCAACAGTGCATCACTTCTCAGCAACCAAGCCTTCACCTAGAAGAGCAGATTCACCTTGCAATCTCCTGGCAAGCTAGTTCCGGACATTTCGTCAGCCCAACGAACCGCACAAGGCTCAACTATAACAACCCCTACATGAAACAAATTCTAATAATCTGGAAATTATCTGTAACCCGCTGTTGCCGGTTATCCCTTTGAGTGCCACAGCCCTTAGGCGGGGTCACGACAGAGGTATAGAGCCAATCAAGATAAATGAAACTAACGGTACTTTCCCACACATACTAATTTGTATGATGGTAAAAGTCTCAGCAGTTTTGATTGCTACAAAGAGCTACCTTACAGACTTGGCAAATATCTTAGGAACTTCCGGTACCCTGCACGTACTAACCTTATGACTAAGCTAAGTGGGGTGAGTGACCTTCCTAAGGGCTGTGGCACTCAAAGGGATAGACTGCTCGTTGACGTAGCTCTTCACTCAAACCACCAGTATCACCAAAGGGGGTCAGCCCTTATTCCGCAACATGACATCTCGTGTCAATACGGGAAGCCAGACCAATGACGAATTGCTACCTCGAGCTGCATTTTCACGTAGGTTTGACGTAAATTCTTCGAATAGCTCATAAGCATAAGTGACGATGGCAAGATCCGTTGCAACCATGATTTCATTTGAGCTAGAGCTAATACTCACAACTACCATGCGTTCATTCGATACGGCTTAAAAGAGTGGTAGTAGTCAGGCATTATTGAATGAAGTGCTTGGTCACTGGCATAACGCACAGTGATGCCGCAAGGCGTAAAACGCGCCTTGCGATGTATGGGGCGTACCAAACCAATGCTGGTTGCCTACGTGACACTGCGTGATTAGGTCTGATTTTAGGTTAGGCGATGTTACAATGGCTGGCATTGATGGGGGCGCCTCGACTATAGCAGGTCCATTTCAAACATGGTTTCCCCTTTCAAGCCCCTTCGCACGTTCCACATCACAATGTCAGCCACCTAGCAAAGCATCCAGCCAGTGGCGCTGCTCCTTGAGAGACAGGGCCGCGATATCTATGTCTTGTAAAAGTGTGGACCAGATCAGAGAAACACCTTACACCTGGACTGTCCGGCTAGAAAGATCTTGGTAAAGGCGCCCTTCATCTAATCAAGTGCCGCCATTGGCAACACAAAAAGACACAGGGTTAAAACAAAATATTGAAAAAATGAGAAAGGCGCAAGACAAGGCGTCTGGTATCAAAGGTGCTTCTGCGTTTGGCTAGGACCTGCGGGTCGTTGCTTGATTATCCTCGGTATGTCTGCTAGGCTAATACGGGGAATTTATTAGGTTTAGGCAAAAGGGACGATGTAGGTTAATTCTGTAAGACTCTAATGTCAAGAAAGTAAGAAAACAGGACGGAGTAGTACTGTATTGATTTGGTTGGCTGGCGGTAGTCAGGAGCGAAAAAGAAGGCGGGAACAGGGAATGGAAGAGTAGAAGGGTACACGGACGCCTGTCTTTGGATTTGGAGCAAGGAAGGGCAGAAAAAGGTCTAAATTTAGCCGCATCAGGATCAAATCCAGGTAGTTTAGGCTCAGCAATGCAGCAAACCGAGCTCCAATCAACCACAGATTCTGAGTAGAAGTAATGTGCACACTTTGACTAAAGTTTATCCATATTTTAAATTACAGTACTCGTGAGGGCAGAAAAACATAGTTTATTATGA
>NC_031000.1:487615-490828 GCF_000149955.1 Fusarium oxysporum f. sp. lycopersici 4287
CTTGCTTCATCTCCCCTTATACTGCAGGCTTCGCACTTTTGTATGAATTGGCCCTCCCGCTGGTAATCTCTGGTATGTATCTCGTGTAAGGCGGCGTACACTTCTTTGCATACCTGTAGCAGGATCGTAACTCATCATATTCAAGTAACGAACCGCGCTCTCTACGGAATTGACATTCTGTGCTACCTTTATAGCGAGGAAACCGGCGGAATCAGCCGTACAACCGAGGATTCTACTGAAGTACACTAGCAAGGTTGAAGCTGGTCGCCCATCCATCACTTCCTCCGTGCTGAGTGCTATCATAAGCCTAAACAGCAGCTCCAACACTTCGGTCAAGTCTGGATTTTCTTCACTCGAGTTAGCCGTTATATCGGCTCCATCCTCCTCCTCCTCCTCCTCATTTTCAGATTCGCCACTTTCTGAGACACTCTCCATATCGTCATAATCTTCGGCCATAGACTCTTCGCTGTTATCTATTCTACTACTGTACGAAGGATTGTCCGAATCCCGCCGCAGTATCTACTTTTCGTCCGTGCCAACCTGGCGACCCTGAATTTCCCGGGCGTTTTTCTCAAAAAATTACCCCGCAAGAGAGACAACTGAAGAACAATCAATCAACACATTTTACTGCTGCTCACTACTAGTGACCCGACATTCTCCCCTTTAAGCACGCTCAGTGCGATACTTGTCTATCTCTTTCGTCAGAGTGCGGGGGCGTTGATCTATTTTTGATGTTTTCACAGCCACGCGCCACACATATTGTTATATGGAAGGGCAAACTCCCTTCTATCCGCACACAGGCGCCAATCTAACAAAATCGTAGCATCATACACACATCCAATGAGAGATATCAGAGAATCAGGGCTCGTGACACTGCATTCTTGGCTTAAGCACTGCTGGTTCCGGCTGGGTGACACGCACACATGTTTAGGCTTGAAAGTACAGCCCGTAGCCGCCATGCTACCTGTCTTTGCGGGGACCATTATTACACGCCTACCAGACTAAGGGACTTATTGCCCAGGAAAACCAAGATATGGGATGCATAGGATTTGGCCCGCAGAAGACAGGGCTCACAAGTTGACACTACATGAAACCGTATGCTACTATGAAGGCAGTCTTTTATCCTCGAAACTGGGTCGTTCGGCTCTCGATATGATAGCGAGGTCTAGACCGCGGTCCACTCGCTAAAGGGCTGAAGATCTAGACCACCATGCATGTACCATGTAGCAGTACTAGGGTAACCCCGGAGCAATTCTACCGGTAATGGGGAGGACTTGTATCGCAACTGGCCAATCAGAGTGAACCATTCGTCTGAGCGACAAGCCACGGAGTCCTTCTTTGTCAACTACCAACCAGCCCGTGACCCGCAAGGTAACATCACACAAATCTGACTAGACTGTTTTTGTCCTTAAGCCCATCTCTTCGCCAAGAAGCCTAGCTGAAAGCCAAGAACAACTATCAGCAGGAAAAATCATGATACATCACAACAGGTGGTTTGACAACAACGATTAGCAAATCACGCAGCTTGAAATGGAAGACCAGAGTCAACTATAGTAGTAATCCCCGGGCTTAAGGGCTAGAACTGGATCCCATCCAAGAGATTAACGGACGTTTCCATTGACGGCCAGAGACCAGTTCTCACAACGAACCGATAGGCGCATATTGCTTATTCTTGAACGTTTACTACGGATATAGTACTGTTATATAAAAAATCTAACTGTACGATTCTTGGGAGCATAGTCAATAATTATCCTAGAGTTAAGGCTTGGAAAGTACGCAAGAAAACAGAAGGTGACTTTAATGTCCCCAGCGACAACAACTCATTAACTTTATCCAGGTTGCACATGATATTTCGTCTTGGAATCCACAACCTCTAACCGCTCTGGAGTAAAAAGACTTGGTATGGGATCTCCGAACAGCTGTGCATTAAGAGCCAGAATATCCAGAATCAGACCGCTTTCAAAGCACAGACGCGGACACAGTCGCGCAGTGCAATCATGCTCTTTTTATTTATTTTATTTTTGCTTTTTTTTATTCGGGATTTTCATCTAATCTTGGGCTAAAGGAAAGAAGGTTTTCCTAGAAATATAAAGTTAGCGCCTTAAGAGTTCCCCTGGATCTTGGGGTACCATTTCCGAGGAGGATGGACTGTAACGTCAATCATGATGGGTTTCTTCGTGTCATTCGTTTCCTTCGCGCCGGAAAATGGCTTGTCAACATGATCATCAGATCATCCACATGCTGTAACCCAAACGCAGTGGCCGACTCCGACCCTCCTACAGCAACAGTTCGCCAATCACCGTTCACCGATTAACGGCGGTAACTAACCCCTCAATGCCAAATCACGACCAATGGCAGCATGTTGTCATTCAGACTAGCCCTGCGCATTACACTTGCGGCATGCGTGTCAACATCCCAATCCCACATGGCTTTTTCCTACCGTCGCAGGGGGTCAAAGTTCTGCCAATTCTATCATAGCTAGCCGGAGTTTCTTGCTAATGCAATTTCAAGCTTAAAAATAGTTCAGAGTAACACAGTTCATGGCTTGCAGCCGGTCACGTACAGGTACAGAATCAGAGTATGGGGAGCGGGATTAAACGCGTCCCAAAATCTGGCAGATCGCCTTGGCCTGGGTCCGCTGGCGACAGTTCCGGACGAAGCCGAGGAGAAGATCATTGAGGCGGCACGTCAACGGCATGATCAGACTGGGTACACGCCAGTTCCAACCGCCGGAGTAATTTAACGAACCGACGAATGTGGCTGAGGGTAGTACATGGGATACATGATCCAGATTGACTGCTGCTGCTGCTAGTGATGCGGCATGTAGATGTTAGAATAGGGAGTGCCAGGATGCAGCGGAGGATTACTGAGGCGGAACCGGGCGTCTAGACATTGAGTGTGACTAAACTCCTCGCCATGCTTCACGTCGGGTAGACGAAGCTCTTGGGGTATTGTACCATGATGGCCCACGTCGTCATACACCATCTTGACAACGTCCTTGTCACACATGGCGCTGATGCTTGAGGAGCTGCTGTTGTTGGAAGGGAGGATAGAGGTGGGCACGCTGATTGGGATATAGCCGGCGCCATAGTCGGCTGATGATGATGGGATCGAGACGCTGGAGGGGATGGTGCAGGAGACGGTGCTCGCCAAGGATACGCAGTTGTTGGATAGAAGGGACGTATTGTTGGCTGTAGTCGGGGAAGGAGTTGT
>NC_031000.1:491341-493050 GCF_000149955.1 Fusarium oxysporum f. sp. lycopersici 4287
AAATATACCATTTTTATGGTCTGATCTGTCTTCTGGCCAGTGCCTATGCGTGAGTCTCTCACTCCTCTCTCCAATTTGTGAAATTACCTACGGGCGGTAGTAGACTAGTAGTAGTCTCCATATCCCTAGTCTCCGAGAGAGGTATGCGAGTGAGGGTATGTGAGAATCCGACACACCTCGGAAATATTTCCTTCAACCCTGGGGAGACCCCCAAATACCTCTACTCCTCCCCATGTCCAGGCCATCATCTCAGACATTGTGTCCGTGGCCCATCCATCACAACTTTAGATGATCGGGGTTAAGATTAGCTTTGGCGGGGGACTGCACCCCAGGAAACCGAAATCTCATTTAGGCAAGAACGATTCGACGTTGCTCACACCCCTACAGTCAGCTTCGTTCTTTAACGCTCGGTCTAGGCAACCTTGAGCGGTTTTATATCCCCTTTTTGGGCTTGTCCGGCATCTAAGTACACATTTGTGTTGCTTGCTGTGTCAGGTGGCCATTGCCGGCGAAACTAGATTTTTCTCGCCCTTAACGATCGAGCAGAGCCATAACATAACAAGTGCGCCCCACTCCGATCAACTCTAGAGACCTGGTTCACAAAGAGGTCAGCAGACCTTGGGAAGCTAATTGGACAGCCGGATACCGAGGCAGAACATCCTAACACGCCGAGGTCCAGCGCAAGATCCGCCAACTACACGAGGGGCTCAGGAAGAGACAACCGTGCTATTCACCTAGATGCGAACCGAGAAGATAGGATTGGAGGACTGACAGGTAGTCAAACCAGCATCCTTTGCCCTCCTACCATTCGATCTTGTTCCTCTACTATAACGTGCATGATAAGCGAATGTCGCACCTCCAAATCCCATAAAAAACGGCGTTTTCGACCCCCTTGCAATAACCATGAACTTTACTAAAACTTCATTAGAAAGCTTGGCTTATTACGGCCGACCAGACAAGCAAAAAAAGAAAAAAAAGAAAAAAAGAAAGAAAGGCATTTCCTAGCCAGGATGACTTGTTCTTAGATTTCTCCCATGTATCCAACAAATTTCTTGCTAATTGCTATCGTAATTGACCACCAGACCACCCTTCCCCCCAGGCTACCGCCCCGTGACAGCCTCACTTTTGGTTCCACTAGTTAACAACACTCAACCATTCCACAACGAATACAGCTTCAAATTTAATTTCCTCTTGGATGCTTATTAAAAAAAGGCCTGCTCTTCCGTTATTGGCTTTTTCCGCTTATTCTGACGATTTTCCGCAGCTGCTTTATTATTTAACTTCCATGTGTTCAGGAAAAGCTTTATTGGGGTCGAAATTGATTTGTGAACGGCCTGACGGCTTTATCGCGGCCTCGTGAGTTTTTATATGGCCAATTTCTTCTGTAGGAATGATTCTGATGCGTTCTTTTTATCTAGGGACCTTCCACACTTCCGTAGGACCAGTCTGATGTCTCTCTCGGCGTTTTCTGACGACCAATCGACCTTCAAAAGCAGTTTTTCGATATCGCAGCTTGACGAAGGCGTGTTGAAGATCTGACCCCTCTTCACGTTGGATTTGTGGTGCTGTGGCCCGATTTCTAGTAAGCCGCGGCGCTCATGGGGCTTCAGCCTCGCAAGAGCCTCATCAGCATCAACTGGGTAAATATCAGTTGCCTGAAACGAATGTCAGAAGTTCTTCTGACTGAAAGCTTTCTCCGAAGCTACTTT
>NC_031000.1:493473-500936 GCF_000149955.1 Fusarium oxysporum f. sp. lycopersici 4287
CTGTCCTTGTGAGGTTTCTCCTGTATATATGATAAAGGGAGGCAGCCTTCGGCCGTTGGCGCAAATTGACTCTAAAATCGAGATCCAAGTGGAAGCATCACTTTGTATCTTCACTGCTGAAGTCGTTAGTACAGTCCCGACGACTATACCATTGAAAGACTCTCCTTCTTGCACTCCAGTTTCGTCAAGGTTGAAGATACGGCCTGAGCCGATGAGTTTGTCACGTATGATAGTTCCAAGGCCGAGGTAGTAATCTCTGAGACTTTTCTTCAGTGACTAGTTGTTTTCTCGCCGCCGAAATAAGTCGTGATGGCTTCAAAATAATGCTTGTATGACGGCTGAAGAACCGATCAACCCATCTCTTGCCGAGGTGTGGTCCCCAGTCGTTAAGTTCAGCAAGATGCTCAGCATATTGATGGATCTCTTGTTTCGTAAGAGGTTGGCGACCCTTTTCTCGTATGATAATAAAGTCAATGAGTTCCTGCTCTTGTATACGAGTTAATGAGAGAAATTTTTCATGTGCTATTTGCGTAGGTTGTGTGCCCTTGATTCGTCCTCTCAATTTCGAATATGGAACTCCCTCAGACTTAGCTACACTGCGAATACTCGACTTCTTGATATCCTGAACGGCTCGGGTTAATACTGCTTCACTATCTGGTATCGAAGAACTCATATTGAAAATTTGAAGAGAATTGAAGCATAATCGCGACCGTGAGATGCGTGTGTCATGGTGATGTGTTGAGGCGTTGAGACTATCACGAAACGGGCGGTGTGGGGGGGTGGGCGGCCTGGTGGTCAATTACGATAGTATGATGGCCCAGAGGGCATAACTGTACTTCCTAACACAGTGTGAAACAACGCTAGTGGCTAAGCGCGCCAATGAACCCACGCTATGAATGGTCTTCATTACAATCGAACATCAGGACAGCCGTTTCGATATTCGTAAGGCCGGGCGTCGAATATATCTATTGACTCGACCTGCATTTGAGAGATGCCCCAACTTTAGTTCCCCTCCTATACTCTCGAGATGACAGGTATAGTGCGGGGCAAGGTCGGTAGTGGAGGCGCTTGTCACAGTTAGAGTTGAGGAGATACATATGGAAGCGTCATGGTGCCAGCTAATTATCTGCGGGAATGTAAATATCACAGTTGCACACCTTTGGGGGAAAAATTGCGTTAGGAAATTTGTCATCTCCTAAATGCCTTTTGCGGCAGCCGTCAACACCGGTTGGCATAGAGCATCGCCGAGCGCTGCTTTTTTAATCCTCCCCATTTGCATCTTTCGAGAACCAAGAATGCATACCAGAACCCGCAGAAACGGCGATATGCATGTCAAATCTAATCTGGCCAATATCTCATCCAGCAAGCCGCAATAGCTGTGGATAAGAATGAGACAGATGGAAGTCAGCTCTTGCAATCACGGCCTAACTTAGCGATAACCAATCAAATCACTCCCAAGACAGGCTCCCGGTAAGAGGTATAGACCAGTTGAAAACAAGAAGAACGTACTCCACGCAACTTAGGGGGCCTAATCTGTGTACGTCGGAATTTTCCGCTGGCCCGCGTTGGATGTTGTGGATGGGCGTGCGGGTGGGCGCTCTTTCTCGGCGGCCCCACTAAGCCCATGCCCTCCGTGCACGGAGAAAGAACATCCCGACAAGTAATTCAATTCGAATTATTTCACTCCAGAGACATATTAATGCTACTCAATAGGCATGCATTCATCTTCAGGTCGAAACCCACGCCTCGGCTGAATGTCGTTACGGATGGACTTACAAGTTATCAAATACACGCTGCCGCCACTTGGCTTGGCTTTTTTATCGCTTCCACTTGGCTTCCCTTGAAGCTGCGGAAAATAGCTGTTGATAAAGGCTGTTGATAAAGGCTGTTTCAAGCAGAAGGTCCAAGTTTTTGGACCAGGTTGGCGCTACCCCACCGGGTATGTCGCCTAGTGAGATTTCCAGGGAAGTAAACCATGTACATGGGTATGCAGAGCGAGTCTTTGCCCGTGCTCGTGAAAGTGCACGTTAGGGCGATGGAACCAATAACTACGGGAAAATGTGAGCAACTCGGTGAAAGGCGGAGGTTTTCCTCAGTACAGTAGTCTATCCCAGAACAACATCAAATACAATCCTTCGCTTTGACAATCACCATTGCATGTTTGCACCCTATGAACTATGCCAAATTAACTTAAATAAGCCTCTACTAAGGAGAGTTCTCTCTTTTAGCTCCACATTTGGAGGCCATAGACATGCTTCAACCTCCACTGCCCAATGGGCGGGGCTTCAAAAACTCTCGCACGGTCCCCAACACTAAAAGGTTGGGTCCCAGGCTAGCCTCACAAATTGCCCTTAATCTCAGGCAAATACCACCTTCGTGAACTGGTGGGGATGAAATGCAAGCCGTTTCAGCCCTTCAGAGCGAACGCACGGATAGTCCAATCAGTTTCTTACACGTTTCGGTGATCCAGATACCATGCTAGCGTCCTCATCCCTCTCGCGCCGTCCCTCCCAGCAAACAGGGAGTCAGGCTGTGGGGCCACTAAAACTGGATGCTGGATCGAGGACCTTAGCTATGAAGACTAGGCACTTTTTTACGGAGAATTTCTTCCGAACCTATGCTTGTTAATGGTATGGAGTACTGAGCTACGGGTTGTTATCCATGCGGTTTCACATGCTTAAATTCAATCTTTCCCTTCCCACCGCCCGTTGTGACCTGATCGGGCTAGCTGTCGGTTGCTCCGCGTCCTGTATTCGATTTTCATGAATATTGCAGGGTCATTTCGATCGCGGCGACCTGTATGAGCGTCAGCACAGTAGCTTCTTTACCGCTAGTCATCCCGAGTTTCTAGCGTACGGTTCTTCACCTACTCAGAATCACCATCAGTAGCCCGGAACAATAGCCCAAAGGGCATCAAGGCGCTTCTAGATGTTTAGAGCTCCCTTCGGCTCTTCTCCTGCTGCTTTAGCCATCAGCTGAACTTCTTGTATAGAGATATACCCTGCGATCTCTCTTTACCTCGCGGACGATAGAGCCCCCAGGAGGCCGATAGACATGGGAGGCAACTCGACCTTGGGGACATCCTACTCTCCCGAATCCCTTCCATGGGAGCAATGCTGGTGGCCAAACCAGCTAGTCCCGTTTGATTTATCAAAAGACAAGAGCAGTACGTCAAACAGTGTTTATACGCAGACTGGTCCTCTGATCTATGGCCCCCTACATGACTACAACACTGATTTGACACGCCATTGGCAGTATACCGGCCATGAGATGAACTATATGAACACGGGGAACAGTCACAATCCTGTCGTAGAGGATATACCCCTGTTTCCGGTTTCTGAGCATGGAAGTTCTAAGGAATCACCCGGCCAGGGCCATTGGCACTCACCCTCGCCACAAAGGACACCAGATCGAAAGACAAATTGCTACTCTGACGACCTGACGCCTCGCAAATCCACTGGAAGAACTCCCCTAGGTGATCGAGATATCAATCCACAGATAAAGAAGACGAGAAAATATTCACCTATTCGCCGCACGAGCAAAACCAGCAGCAACGGCGCTCATGCAGCCCAACAGGACAACGATCGCATGAAAAAAATCCGGGAACGAAACAGAATTGCTGCCAACAAGCTCCGTATCAAGCAGAGGGAAGAACAGCAGGGGCTTGAGTCTAGCAAGCAGGACCTGGAGCGTATCAACCGCGATCTTTCCACCTGCGTGGCCGACCTGACAGTCGAGGTGTATGAGCTTAAGATGCAACTTCTACAGCAGTCAGGATGCAATTGCACCCTCATACAGAACTACCTCGCCCATGAGTCCCAGCGATACATGCAAACGTTGGTAGAGGAGCCGCAGTCAACGATCTTGTTTTTGCAGGCAGAGACCCCCATGCGATGCGAGCAAAAGTAATGCAGGATTAGGACGGGTCTACGGAGGATGTCGCGGAGATACCCCCAGTCGTTCGATGTATATGGAGACGAGGGATGTCAAAGAAATGTCAAACAAACAAGTGGCGCCAGGCTTGAAAACTACATAATACTAATTTCTTTTTCCTTCCTACTTACGTGCCGCTAGGCCAGTGACCCGGGGTGAAGTACCTAGCCTTATAGGTGGTCCAGCTTCCAGGGGCAGCTGACCGAGCTAAACGCTCGGGTGGATAGCCCATATGATGTATCAATATGTGGTAGGTGCCGGATACCGGCCACACAAAAATGTCTCAGATTATCCTCCACCTCCCCACGATATCTAAGAGACTTTCATAATATAGGCAAAAGGTAACGGCGAGGAAGTTGTTGATATGTACATAGTCTGAGAGAGTAGCAGCGTCTGACGAAAGGATAAACACAATAGGATTAACTCTATGATAAGTTGGCTTCTCTTTGTCCATATCTTCCTCACTTTCGAAATAGGAGTCAGGATGAAAACCAAATCATAGTCTCGGGTGGAGGAGCTCATGCATGCAAGTTTAATCAACTCGTTCGCATGTAACATCGCTTTTCGCAGAGATATAGAATTTACGTCTGCGCGTTGACCCTTGATTTAGCGAACTGATGCGGAGCTAAGGTAAGCTAAGATCCGTGCTGCCCTGACCCCTGCAGCGGCCTTGTTGCCCCCTTGTATTCAGCCTTTCAATGCAACATGCTGCTTTTGGGCATGTAAGCCAACATCTGTCATGCTTAGCCCTTCCAAAACCCTGCAAGGCCCCACACTTTGTTTTAATATCAAACGAACCAATCCGAGCCACAACATTAAGGGGCTAGGTTCCACCCACGGCCATAGCGGACGACGCTGCAGACCTGCAGTTCTTCTCTCGCCAACATATGTAGCCACATTGACAAGGTGGAACCATCAAAACTCGTCCCGGTCGACGTTTCCCAAATTAGCGGAACGCATAGTTATAGTTGGCCGTTGTCAGGACGGCGCTTAGTGGTGGAGACGTGATGAGTCCGTGCCCAAAGCCCCAACTGAAAACAGAATCCTGTCCTGCTGGGAAAGAGAACGATTTGGCAATAACTGCCGTCATCAACCAACAAAGAATGAATAAATGAATGAATTCATTCCGTCCGGGAGGATACGCCTCATAGGGCCCACAACGTTGTATCTCGTTACATTGTTTTCCCCACATTTTACCCTGACATCCTTAACCGTACCAGTCCTTACACCTTGCCACTCTCCCCAGCCTCGCTTGTCCCTGCGACAGTCCTGCGGGAAGGTCGACTTCTCCAAGTGTTCAGCATCCCTGCCGGTAGCCTTTGCAAGCTAAGCAGTCGGAATTTATGCCTCTATAGACATGATTGATATCTCTCAGTAGGTGATTTTGCTGTGCTTCTGTATCTTCAATGTCTTACTCCTTCCCTGTGCGGCCTCTCTTCCTTTCATGACTTTTAGTGGCATAACGGTTGAAAATGGCGTTTAAATGCATTCTTTCCACGCCTGTAGCTTGCCGTAGGGCTTCCAACGAGGGTGCCGGGTCTTCTTCTGTAAAATGAAGCTATTAGCAAGTGCGACTTCGAGGAGGAAATTCCAAAAGCAGCGCCTGCCAAGGACTGCGGCGGAAGCGATACTCGTATGCTGTATAGGACCTTATCCAGACTTGCCTATCCTGATATCATATCCGCTTAGCAGGATAGCAGAGATGATATCAGTCTAGGAGTTTTAGCAGCTTTAGCAGAGATGATATGACGACAGATATGTCTAAGCTTAAAGGTAAATATTTCATCCAATTCTAATCTAGATCATCATCCGAATCAACATGAACACTGCCGTTTATTTCACCGTTCCACAACAAGCCCTCTACCACCACGTGATGATGGTATAATGAGTCCTTCACGCAGCCAGTTGCCGATGCATTCAACCTTCTCCAGATTAACACATGACATCCTTTCCCGATCCCATGATAAAGTGCGTCTTCCTCCACTGAATGCAGACTCAGGGTCAGCAGAACCAGGGGGCACAGACAATATGTCGATGGCCACGCGACTGAGACGCGGATATGTTCGAACCTGGTCCCTCTGACACCACCAGACCAGAGGAGAGCCTTCGATCTTTATCGGCTGGTTGTGGATAAAGTTTTCGAGGTCAGCTACGTCCCTGGTTATGTCCTCGGCGACCATAATCTCGTTCAGAAGCCGATCGAGCTCGTTTGAGTGCCCTTGCTGCGACCTAGACGCTTCGCTCAGCGCTTGGGCAGGTCCGAGGGTGGGCACCATCTTGTATTCTTCCTCCATATCGAAAGTGCGTCCCTAATGGCAGCCTCGGCCCAGTCTCCCTTCCAGTTTATATCAAGGTATCGCGCTCGCTTCGACGGATCAAGGAGAAGGGCAGTTGCGTAGATAGGGGACTCCCCGGATAAAGCATAGTATTTATCGAGTACGAACCAGCCCATATCAATAGAGTGCAACATGAGAGGATCATGTGTCTCCTCTGCTTCATAGAGCTCCTAAATAGAGGATCAGAAGCTAGTTGATTGAGTTAGGCGAAAGCTGAGATGATACCTTCTTCTGCTCGTAGTGGCAAAGTAATATATCCATGATCATGAGGTTTTGCGAGAGCGTGGCCGTCACGCCTTGAGCCCACAAGGTCGTAGACGTGAATGGTTGGAGAAACGCGTGCGTTTTCTCCAGGTAATCCCAATCAGAAGAGGTGAGAATATTGTCACCTAGAGCTTTGTCGTAGTCAAGTAGGAACTGCTTTACTTGCTGCTTTTTTCCTTATCAGATTGTCGATCATCCTGTGCCATGAATTCCAGCGCGTATCGTTATCAATACCGAGCCGTAATTTGATGCGCTCATCCCATGCATCACTGTGGATAGGTGAGTTACGTAGCCACAGCCCGATCCGGTGTAGTTTGCGCAGCGCTGGCACCATAACCCAGCCCCCCCTTCTGGTGTTGTCTGACTTATTATCTGGCCTCAGTGGAGGATTTACCTTCTGAATGGAAGTTCTTTTGCATGCAACGCCGCCAGGATGCTCCGTCTGAGCTTCCATATGATCTGGCTGGTTTGTCGTATCACCACCAGACGCGTCGTTTAGGATGAAGTTGAACGGTTCGTAGTGCTCATCCCCAGTGATATCGCTAGCAGCATCGAGGGCGGCTTGAAGTGCTTCACGTGAAGACGCGAAAAGAAAGGCTTGAAGTGATAAGTTGATAACATGAAGGATACATCGGATACGGTGCCGTTTTGGATCCCAGTTGATCTGCTATAGATTAGGCGACTAGATGGGAGAACAAAGCTGGAGTACGACGCACATTGCGGTCCTGCCTAAGCCTGGTTGATAAATGCTGCAAGCATGTGTCGTTTGATGCCGCATTATCACCCGTATGACAGCCGAGCTGATTCGCGATATCGTAAATATCGTCCACTTCCTCCGCCAGTGGATTCAGTGGAGTGGTTTGCAACCTTGGATGTGTACCAGCCTGAGTTTGTATCGGCATCAATTAGATCCTCGGAGAATCTACCTGA
>NC_031000.1:501182-531492 GCF_000149955.1 Fusarium oxysporum f. sp. lycopersici 4287
CCATCAGAGAGTACTGAATTGTCCTCCTTCGCCGGCTTTCGCGACCTGTCCAGCTTCATTATCATTCCGTCTTCGGAATTGGTATCGGTACTGATATCGCAGTCGTCGTCATCGTCGTCATCTTTAACTTCAACGGCGATACATTGCTCGACTTGATAACTGAAGTGGATGTGTTTACGCTCAACACCTGACGATGAGATCCCTCTGTATGCTGACAATGGTAGCATACTAGAGGTATCACGGCTCATTGGTATCGAAGGGAAGGGGAATATATTGTGATCCATCGTCACTGCTCGATCAAAGGAAAGCTCTCTTAATCGCCGGCTGTCTTTCTGCCTCGCCTGGGCCACTGGGGTTGCCTGCTCGTGGAAGGATGATGTTGACAATGGCCTCAGCAGTATGATATCTGATATGCTCCTTTTCTTCAGGATAGTCTTCCTGTTAGTGTCGACTAGTGAGTTGGACTGGAGCAATGAGGCACCGGAAGGTCCAGTCTGCGTACAGTAGACCTTGCTAGCACCTTGCTGAACGGGCCCATATAGCCAACTCACATCACTATCTTTCAGCCTGCACAAAGTTAGCTTGATACTCCTGCCTAATTCCGTTATGTCCTTACCAGTTGAGTGTTTCGGGGGACATAGTCTTCAGGTTGTTTTTGTATTTTGTCCATGTTCTCCAGCATGCATTCTCCAAACGGGCGCTATTGGGGTCCTCTCCTCGGCGGGTGGTAATATATTTCCATGATGACAGGATTTCTTCCTCCTTCCAGTCATGAGAAAGGTAGTTGACATTCCTCCACAGTTGGGCGTTAATAGTAGTGCCAACTTCAGCGCGCTCGTAGAACTTTCCTAATTCTGGAGAACCCCGTGTTGACGTATCAGCCGGATTATTATTGTCAACAGACGAGGCGTAGTACGGGTCGCCCGCCTGGAGATCCGACCGGCGTTCCAGGCCATCGTCCGGTGCTACAAAGAAACCGTCTTTCTGAAATTGGGGTAACCAAGCGTGCTCTGCCGACGGCTTGACCTAGTGAGTTCCTTCATTATAATCGGACGGGGTGGAAATATCCCCAAATGGTGTCGAGGAACAGGATATATCCATTGATTCGCCGTAGATAGGAGGAGGCGAGGAAGCTGAAGAGGCTGCGGTGTCTGGATGTTCAAGAGACTGATAGCATGTGTCGCTCGCTGGGTCTGCTCCAGACTGAGACGTCGTTGTCCTGCCCGCCAGTTGCGAGGGAGAATGGCATTCTTCCATTTCCGAGAAAACAAAGTAGCTGCTCCCTTCGGAGGAGGGTAGAGCGACCATCTGGATAGATGGTTCATAGAGCTGCCTCCTACACACCGCACGTCATACAGGGGTATATCTAGGCTGCTCGTTTTGAAGTGTAATGAAAGCTCCGGTTTTTTGGGTTGTTAGAATTCGCCCCTGATCTCAAGGGTAGCTCCGGTGTGTGCGACCGTTGGCGAGAAAAGGAAGGTTGAGATCCCAATGACTTAGGCGTGGCGCCGTGCCAATAATGGCCCATAGCAATCGAGATTGAAGAGGAGAGAGGAGTAGCTACGCCATGAAAGCGATAGAGTGACATCATGAATCGCACTCTCTGCGAGGTGTCAGTTTACAGTGAACAGCCCCTCTTCATCTTGGCAATCAGTCATATTCACATGCCAACCACTCCCGGATATCAGGGATACTGCTAGGAAACTCATCCTGCGGTACCGTTGCAGATTGATCGGAGAGTTTCGAGCCACCGCGCCATGGCATCTAAGCCTGTACTCGGTATAACACCTCAGTGATGCATCACTTGCCTAATTGACATTTGTAGCTTAACTCAAAATGCCTTCTCTTCACTTAGTGAGAGCAATGTGCAGCACAGCGCGCAGTGTACAGTGTGCAGGCGCTGGATTTGGGGCGGGAACGGAAAATGACGGTGACGCAAAAAGAATTCACTACGCCAGTAAAAGTGGAAAATTTTGGCGACACTCAAAGATTTGGGCTCCGCCGTCACACTTCCGTGGGTTGTACTGTTGCTTAGATGTTGTCGCTGTCGTTGGTGGACGCGTGCTATTCGTGGCGTGCTCCCTCGAGTCAAAACAACGCGGAGGTAGATGCAAGGACCGGTTGAAGTCCATTGAGTTCTTTTGTGGCTGCTGTTTCCAAAAATCTCATTCTCACTGTTTGTTAGTTAATTGCAATATGACGGTTCGTCCGCGCGAGGATTCTAAATGTGGAAAACGCACTTCTGACGTCGGTGACGAAGGGTTGCATATGCAGTGACCACCAGTCAAAACTGATGTCATCAAGAAACGCACAACTAGCTTGGGCAGACTTTTGAGTTATCTACGGCGCGATCTTATGCACCATATCGACTCCCATTGGCGCTGACATACTGACGATCCACAGTGTCTGCGGAGCCTCGAGAGCTACCGGTAAGAGCACCTACCAATCATCAACTACCACACAGCAGACATCCGACGCTCTCTATGGCTCCAACACAGAGTTTATGTGGTGTCAGGGGATGGAGTAGAAATGTGACGCAGATGGCCGAAACTCAGATGTATCCTCATCTGGCCCCACTACTCGGCGCCTTCCGGTGAGCTGTGTATCTAGTTATCCTCTATGCAGAGCCCTCGTCCCTAAAAGTCCAAGCACAATCACATGCCTGCACATACCATAAACCGTCCACCCATCCCCCGCCTTCGCAACCTCGTTGGTGCCCATTCAAGCCACTGCATATCAGAACTCCAACAGCTTCAAAGCAAGTCGATCATTTTTACATGCATGGCTCTGTGTGTTTTATTGCCCTAGTGAAATTGCCTGTCCCTTGAGAACTCAACGATATGGACGATGACTAATTGCTAGACACCGAAAACCTTGGCAGATTGGCCAATCAGAACCTCATATGTCATCTCCTCAAAGAAAGCGATTTTTGATCTCCTCGGGTTTCGAAGCTGGGCGTTTGAACATCCGGCTCCCATGGGCAAAGTCTGTTTTCTGCTCATGGCCTGGTTGTCCTAGGATTAAGCTTAGTCTCTGCTGATGCTGTGTTACTGACTAGTTTCAGATAAGCTTTTGCGCACTGTGTCCGGCACCGCAGTCCGGTCTGTTAGTTGCTTGTGAAGGCTGCCATATTTAATCCTCGCATCCTCCTCGATCCGCCCGTGCCCTACTCATGTCGTTTGGCCCACCTACTTGGGCAATTCTCCTTGAATTCCCTCTTCTGCCATATCCAGAGCGTCAACCTAGGCCTTTAAAGGTCTCTCATCGTAGCTTATTAACGGGGCTAGCATTTACAGTCCACGGGCCTAGATCATTTTGTATGATCTTCGTATAGTCCTGTTCTTCACCTCTGGGTGATCTTGCCTTCGATTCTCACTCAGAAGTTATCGCCACCACACCATATTAATGATCTCACCATCCTGCATCATGAGCACCGCTTCCCTAATGTCTCGAAACCATATGGCATATCAGCCGGCGCCAGGTCAAATAGACGCCAGCTCATTCTTTAAGGAAGCAATTGATGCCTCCCCAACCCCGATGGAAGTGGGTGTCGGGTCCACCTACATCGCATTACCGACTCAGCCTGCGCAATTTAAGAATCTCGGAGGCGAAACACTACAAAATATACTGCCATCCGTTATGGGAGATAAGAAGTTGAACCGGCGGGACCACACCCGAAGACAATCACAAGCGAATGAGGCGTTTTTCAAGTCCAGTGCTCTGGGCAGGCTGCAGGGTCACCCAAGCCAAGAAAAAGGGGCCGAAAACCCAAGAAGCAGCCAGAAGAGCAGAAGGTAGTGGGTCAACAGGAGAAGCTTGATGATGATGATCCCAAGGATCCCCGCCAGCGCCGAGTGCTCAAACGTAATCGCATTGCGGCGAACAAGTGTCGTCTCCGCAAGCGTGGTGAAGCCTTAGCACTCGCTTCTCGAGAAGAAGTTATGGAGGACCAAAGCCGCTATCTCATGACGTGTTTCGACTCTCTAACGGTCGAAATTTACTACCTAAAGACCCAATTACTGCAGCATACAGAATGCAATTGCGTTCTCATCCAGAACTACATCGCCAATGAGGCGCAGAAGTGTGTGAATAGGCTAGTCGCTTGCTCTACTGCCTTTGATACCTATGACAATTCGCTAAGCCCCTGCGATGGAAGCCCAAATGATGCTAGCACCGCCGAAAACTTGAATATGCAGAGTCTAAATGGAGGCGGTTTCCCGCCAAACCCGAGAATCTCTTCTCGGCAGGGATCTAGCGCCTCGGAGGTTGCAGACGTTAGGTTCGATATGATGAGTTTAGGACCATTTCAAACGGCTACTATGCCACCTGATTCGATGGCATTTACCCAGCCAGTTCCACCGTTGTCCTCCACTGAATATGGACCAGAGTTATCCGTCTACGAGGGACCGCGAGAACACCAAGCGGATGAGGTTGCTTGGGACACATATTTGCATTTTTGACGCTAGTCGCTACCTCTGTCTCTTAATATTAGAAACACGAGATAAGAAACCACGTGAAGTGCTATTTATGATTTTGGTTAAGACGGTGTTGGTTTGTAACGTCTCGTACCTCTATGAATATGGAGCTAGGGCGATGCTTTCCAGTAACCGCACGTCAGGGAGTTGCAAACGGCAATGTAGAAGTGAACTCGATGGCAGTGAAACCGTAGAAAGATCCTGGAGAGGATAGATTACCGACGATAGCCCGGAAACAGCTCTGGCCAGTGGCCAAAGATCGGGTCCACCTTTCTTCGGACCTCACTAGTACACAGGGGGTTGCCCGATTAGTGGAATGGTGCAGAGAGAATCCTTTTAGAAATATCTGAAAGGGTGGTTGCACGATCAAGACATCAGGACTGATCTTACCGCTGTCGACGGCGGGGAAGATACTCAAGGCAGTCACTGCAGACAGATATCTTGTATTGTGGGGACCTTCAGGCTCCTCTGCATGAATCACTTGAGAGCATGCAAGCGAGAATCAGCCGAAGAGGCTTAGCTATGCAAGATAGGGAGTCAAACACTTGGAGAACGTGGCGCGTCACGGAAGGGTTAAAACTGGCTGGACTATTCAGTGTCAGAAGCTGTGGGGCTCTGAGCACCAGCACCAAATCATCCAGACTGTAAATAGAATAATTACCACACTGTACTTTGGGTCGAGACCGCCAGGGGCGAAATACTTTTCATTCTATTCATTGGATCTCGTTTAGGCTCGGTACTAAGCCATGCAGGATGTTGAGGTAACCCTCCCCCTCGCCTGTGACCAGTAACCCCATGCTGGACTCATTCGCGCTTTGGAGTGTGTCGACATACTGACGGAACAAGGTGTTACCGGCACATACTTCGCTAGCCTGGTACCAGCGCAGGTCACTAAGTTCCATGATCCTAAAGGACACTATGCTATGCCAGCAGATCTTACCTGCTTGTCTGGTAGGTGCCTGGTCAGCCACTTGCCGGCATTTGGCCACCGTTAAGCGATAGTAAAGGGCATTATTGCGTCAACCTGGCGGTTTGCATTTGCAAGGAATGATCTGCGTAGCGCTCTGCTGTTATTAACGGGTCAGCTACTGCGCTTAGAAGAGATTCTGTATCTCGAAGCTGGTCAACCAGTGGAAACAAATTGGTGAAAATATGAAGATGAACATTGGGACGTAAATAGGAAGGATTCAATAATAGCAGTTCAATATGTAGAATGTAGTCTATCTCCTAAGAGCCCAACTGGCTGCAATTAGGTCACGACGAGGGGTCGTGGCCAATTAAAATGTACATGATAAGAGGTACTTCTACCGCCCCCTAAATTATGCGGTGGTATAAGTACCAGCAGATCTCATCATTACAAATCGGTACATCACCAATCGCCCAACCGTACCAAGATTGCCCGCCGCGGTGGCTGCTTATTATCATAGGAATTAACTTCCTGTCTTTAATCGGGATCTGAAGATGTATTTATTGAGTAGATGGCAATAATTTGTATAGTAGTTTGACTATAAAATATAGGAAATTGAAGCTATTAGTACCTCGCTCGTACTGTTGTAATGACAGGGATAAGGTGGGGCGGGGTACGGATTGCAGCCTGTTGGGCTCTTAGGAGATAAGTTGGAGAGAGGGTGGGGAGTTGACTGAAGAGGCGATTGTTGCACATTAAGTCTTGCATGAGTGGCTAGATAGAGCAACATCTGCTCCACAACGCTTTGAGCTCGCATTACAAAAATGTGCCAGCCCTGCCTTCGCCTCCTAACTCCCCAACAACGCCAAACATTCCGGCACTCTCCAATATGCCGTCAGGTCAAAAATGGTTGTATGACCCATGCCTCGGTTGTGGCATCCAGACAGAGGGAGCAACTTACTGCTCTAATTTCTGTCGGCTTTCAGAATGCGAGAAGGTGCCGGCACCGACGTACTGTTCAAGCTGGCCTTCCATGCGGAGCGCATCGTCCTCCTCGACATCGTCAGCCCAAGAAGCCAAGTCATCGACCAAAGTAGAGAAGGAATTCAGGGTTTACAATATGTCATTGGACCAGTCGAAGATGCGGAGGAGATTGCATTAAAAGCCGAAATACCTCCACTTCGTTCACACCCCGCCTCAAGGGCTAACACCAGGAGATACATCTCACAATAATGTCGCCTTCAGGGCTCTCCGCGTGCCAACTCCATGATAGATATTCGGAGTCCAGGAGCAGGGCGTATTGACGCGGGAACGACTTTACTGCGCCAGACCCATGGCTTCGTCGACTTGATTCTGCTCCTCGCTTAAAGGCCTTTGGTGGGAAAGGGCCTTCTTGAGGGACTTGATCGCTCTGAAATACGAGGTGGATCCGAACAACCCGGACGAGTCGGACGATGCTCAACTTCGGTTCATACATATCGCATTCGATCGGATAGTCAACTACGCCAAAGCCGTCATCACACCCGATACTATTTCTTGGAATCCTCTATTTGAAGTTAACCGCAAAGACCTTGACAAGGACATGACCAAGCCATTTCATTTCCGATTTAAGCTAGACAGGGCTTCCGTCAGATCAGATTAACAATCAGATATATCAATCAATTCAATCAATTCAGATCAAATACGGTATCCTAACAGATCAATCAATTCAGACACAAGCATCTGTGCATCTGATATCCTTAGAAAGGAAGATATCGCAGGGTAGGCATAAGCTTCATGGGCTCAGGAAACAACTGCATTAGTAATCTAGCTATATGCTTTAAGTAACTCTGCAGGATGGAATACCCCGCACAAGAGACAACTTAGAACAATTAATCCAAACATTTTTGTTACAGCTCACCACATTCACTTTAACCCTTTAAGCACAATCAGTGCGACAGGAAACCATGGCTATGGTCAAGGCGAAGAATCGTATTCGACGTTGTTCTGGGATAGACTACTGTACTAAGGGAAATTTCAGCCTTTTGCTGAGTTTGCTTGCATTTTGCCGTAATTATTAGTTCCACCGCCTTAATATGCACTTTTACGAGCACGGACAAAGACTCGCTCTGCATACACATGGACGGGGTTACTTCCCTAGAAATCTTACTAGCCGACTTACCCGGTAGGGTAACACCAACCTGGTCTAAAAATGTGGACCTTCGGCTTGAAACAGCCACTATCAACAGCTGTTTTTTGCCGCTTCGAGGGCAGTCAAGTGGATGTGATATAAAAGCTAAGCTAAGGGACGGCAGCGTGTCATTGACAACCTGTTAAGTCCTCCCATAATGCTAGTCAGCCAAGGCTTAGGTTTCGGCCTGGGGATGAATGCATGCTTATTGAGCAGCATCAACACGTCTCTAAAGGGAAAATAATTAAAAATTGAATTACGTGTCAGGACGTCCTTTCTCCGTGTGCAGAGGGCATGGGCCTAGTCGAGCCGCCAAGAACAATCGCTCATCCACAACATCCGGGCTAACGGAAAATCCCGATGTACAAAGATTGGGGTACGTTCCTCTTATTTTTAACTGGGTCTGTGCCATTTATCGGGAGCCTGTCATGGGAGTAATCTGATTGGTTATCACTGAATCAGGCCGGCATGATCGCATGAGCTGACTTTCATCTGTCTCATTTTTGTACACTGCTATGGCGGCTTGCTGGAGGAGACGTTGGCCAGATTAGATTTGGCATGCATATCGCCGTTTCTGCGGGTTCGGGAGTGCATTTTCGATTCTCGAAGGATATCAATAGGAGGACTAAAAGAGCAGCATTTGGCGATGCTCTATGCCAAGCGGTGATGACGTCTGCCGCAAAAGGGTTACAGGAGATGACAAACTTTCCAACGCAATTTTCCCCCGAAGTGTACAACTGCGATATTCACATTCCCATAGATAATTAGATGGCACCATGAAGCTTCCATATCTCCTCAACTCTAATTGTGGCAAGTTTACAAATATCGAATCGGCTGTCCTGATGTTCGGTTTGATAGCAGTCTTACTCCTGATCCGCCCGATCGATACGAATCGAACAGCCCTCAGGGATCGACCGATTTTCGATCGATCGGGGTTCGAACGAGCCACACAAGCCACGCGACTCGCCCTTAATGTATTAAGGACCATTCATGGTGCGGCTTTATTAACGCATTTAGCCGCTCGCCCCTCTTCGCACGTGTTCGGAAGTGCAGTCAGGCCCTTAGGGCAAGCTCACAGCGGAACAGGTATCTTAAAATTACAGCCATCATACCAGTAATAGCTCATATTTAGCTGGAAATTTAATAGTAACCTTCTTTGTGGCTTTTAAGCGAAACATCTTGCACGTTTCCTTGCAGATGATATGATACGTTGGAGAAGTCTAAGTACAAGTCATCCTGGCTGGAAATGCTGGGTGGTTATCTTTTCTTTTCTTTTCTTTTCTTTTTTTTTTTTTTCTTTTTCTTTCTTGTTCGTCTGGTCGGCCTCATGATGCCCAAATTTTCTATTGGGGTAAAAGGTGTTCTCGGATTAACTTAGGTACTGACAGAACGTTTTGTGCACAAACGTCGCGACGTGTAATTGCAATGCAGCCTGAGACATTCCTACACTACATGCCGTCAATTATTATCCAAATTGACTGAACTTTTGACTATGAAGCCTTCAAAAACTGATCGAGACTGCTAACTGAAAAGGTTGCGAGAGGTAAAAGAACCTGCGCTCTTTGACTGATGCCAATATTCAATGGCAGCAGGATAGTGGTTGGAAGCATGTGGTAGGTGACATGCCACATATATCTGGTTCATGGCCTAGCTACCTGTTTCACTAGGCAAGTTGGCAAACGGTAGTGCATATCATCTTGTGCTGCTAGCACCGAGGGGAGACTCTATGTACACAACCGCAAAGTAGAAGGTTGAATGATTACAGAGAGCCTAGAACTTTGTGTACGTTAGTAGTGAACCATTGTCTTACAAGAAAGGCCAGGCAAATGTAGAGAAGGAGGCCTACAGCAGCGAGCTTGTCATACCGTCCAGCATACAATATCGTGGTCATTATGATAGTAACTTTCCCGACCACTGGGATGGTACTTTGAACCACGGAACTAGCACTCCGAAAGTATCGACATCCACTAGGCAGGTCACGAATAATCCTAGGGCTGAGCTAGACAAGGCGGCCCAAGATAACAGCCCAACACCCGCTTCACAGTCAAAAAGAACTTCTGGAACGCGAAGAAAAAAAAAAAGAGACTCACAATACATCTGACACTTCTGAAGGTGGCAGTAGTAGCACTTATACCAGTGCTCCGTCGCCATCTGCCGTAGCTAGTCACAGCCCTGCTTCACAGAACAGCCACACGAGTATTAGTTCAAAGTCTACATCCATGGCACCCACGGCTTCGACAACATCGAATCGTCGGAGAAAACTTCGCATTGCCTCTCGAATATCAAAAAAGAAAAAGAAAAAAACAAGCACAATAAACTCAATGATGCTCCAGAAGAACACCTGGTTCGAGCATCCCATAACCGCGTCGAAAAGCAGTACCGCAACCGCCTCAATGCTCAATTCGAATCCCTTCTTAATGCTTTGCCGACGAAGATTGGCAAGGTGACAACAGCAATGGAGGCGATAACGAATGATATGGTATTGACGATCTGGACCACCCAGTGAGCAAGGGCGAAGTTCTTGAAATGGCTCGCAAGGGTATACAAGCGCTGGAACGAGAGAACAATGAGCTCCAGCGCGAGAACCTCGAACTTCAAGGCAGCCTTCGACAACTTAAAGGACCTGCCTCCGATGACACCGTATCCTCGTCTGACCTAGAAAGGCCATTCAATTTCAATAAATGCGTCCAATAAACAAGTTGTTTGACCTCCAATTAGTGGAGGGTTGTCATCCCAGTACTCAGTTGATGTACCATTTCCGGTCGGTCAACCCCAAAACACGGGGGCGCTCAGACTATGCGCGCACGCGACTCCCGGCCCGCAAGGCCCACATGGCAATGGCGTGATCATTTACAGGCTAAATTGCATGGCCTTAGTAAAGGAAGTGAGCGTTATGCAAGGGCCCACACGGGTGAGCTTGTAGGGATGACGTTGGTAAGGGCCAGAACGTGGTCCCTCGAGCTGGGTGTGGGACTTGCAGACAGGGCACTGCAGCGCTTGGTTTCAAGGGTTACAGTCGGCGACACTCAAGAGCATGCAGTCTTGATGTGCAACAAAGGTGCAAGAATAAGGGGACTCTGGACGACGAAGAATTCAGATGGGTTAGCTCCATACATTGAACGACGACAAACCTACTACTTGATCAAAGGAAGTCGCGGGTTCGCTCCCCGTCGCTAATACACTACGAATAACGAGGGCTTGGCCCAAGCATGCATAGACGACATTGGTGGCAGCGATTGCTGCCAACAAAATTGTGGCTCTTAGACAATGCGGCTGGGGGGTTAGGACACGGACCTGTGCACGGATACGTTGGCAAATAACTTCGTCATCATACGTTCTGTCTGTGCTCAGCCCAGTAGGTAATTTGAAATGTTCAATCTGGGGGAGTTGCTTAGGAACTCGCGAAAAGCCACTTACAGCTCATTTTTGGAGAAAGGTTATTAACTCCTCCCGAACCCAGGACCAATTAATTTCCAGTGAGGCAGGTGCATTTAGAATCTGCCCAAAATCTAGCCCAAGTCAGCTCTATCCATAAATGTTCCTCACCCCAGATTTCTCGAATGAGCCATTCGATCTTTCATTTTTCTTTCTCCAGTGTCAGATTCTATGACAATTCGATATCGAAATCTAGCCATTGCGAAGCCAGTGCTGATAACCTACCCAACTTAAGCTTGAATTATCAGCCCAAACAATCGATACTTGCCAACTTTCGAGCGCCGATATTCTCTCAATTTCTTGCCGACCTCTCACAGTTGGGACATCAACATGGGTGTGTCTCGATGTATCAGTACTAGAGTCTGGGATGAGTTAAGTCGTGGTAAGTGACTATTAGCCCCTTGTACTTATGCCTATCGACTGCCGCTAACAACTGTCCACAGTACTTGAGTTAGCCCCTCAAGGTAACGACGCGATCAGTTGTGACAATAGCACTGGGCTTCAATGTCCCGAATGCTCAGACAGCGAGAGCTGCCGATATACCGTTCCCGTCTACTGTGCCCAATATGCTACATCTGCCTCCAGGAGGAATGCAGAGGCCGAATCAAAGAAAGGCGGCTGCGGCCTAACCATTGGCGGCATCATTGGCGGTATCATCGCTAGCATTATAATAATTTTCGCCGCTACATATTTAGTTTGGAGGTTCTATATCAAGCCTAAGAGGTCACAGAGTCCCACATCTATCCATGTCTTCGACATGGACCCTATGCAAGGTTCCGAAAAGGATGCCGCTTCGAGGAGAACTTCTCTCTTATCGACACATACCGTTCACTCTATGGCTCCCACCATCCTTACTCGAGCCTCCAATATTATACAGATCGCCTACATCCCCGGCGTTACCAACCGAGCGGCTCTGATGTCATCAAAGCGTGCTGTTTCTTCCGTCCCGCTGGCCCCCATGCGTCACACGGAGGGCAACCGAGGCCATGAGAACAATGACCAACACTTTTTCTTCCCTTGCGACCTTCAAGGATCGACCCATTCGAATCTATCTCGGTATTATTAACAGGCGATTTAACTACCGTCGTCCATACAAATCGATGCTCGGTTCCGTTCGCAGTGTTGTCTCTCTGCAGTTCACTGCGCGTGGTTGCAGTTCTGGTTGCGTTTCTAGATTGTGCTGACAGCATGTTTCAACGCTTACTGTTCGGGCATGCTCTCTTTGTTCTTTGGTCAGTCGGCGAAAGTCGCCGTGGACTTTCCTTGGGCGAGCTGGGCACTTGTGAAAGTTGGCGTGGTGAGGACCGATGCAGTTGACACATTGTTCCGGGACAATACAATCATCTGGAGCGTAGCCAGTCTTGCCCCAACGTCGGCAGGGAGGGCTCTTGTGGAAGGTGGGGAAGGAGGGATAGTCCCAGTGTGTTTTACACTGCCTATGACGATCGTCTTTTGTCAAGAAGGGTAGCCGTGCGGCTGCCAAATAGAGACCAGTATTTCTTAGTCGGCTTCAGGAAAGAGACAAGCAGGGTCTTATCAAGGGGTTATCCGAGGTATGCTACGAAGGGCGCACGCCAACATGCTTGAGCCCCGTCTGCATTTCTATTTCATCGTTCGCAACACTTCCGCTGTCCAACTCATTGCCATGGAAGTCGGTTAGTCCACGTGGAAAGTCTGCGACCGCAAAGGTAAACCACTTCTTGTTGGTCTCCACCCTGGTGGCCCTAGAGTCTGCTTCCCACTCCGCCTGCTTCTCTACGGAGAAGTCACGGATCTCAGGGTCGGTGGTCTGGATGGCCATTCAGAGTTGAGTTGAAATACCTACCGGATCCAGTCCGAGACAGCGCTGAGCTTCCACAGATGAGGGTCCGGATTGCGTAGCCATTAGGTTCTGGCCTGAGCTCTGGCTTCCAGGCGGATGAAGACCGAAGGTCCTCGCAGAGTGGGGGCGCTAGTAACCGGTTGCCCCTAGAGATGAGGGGGGTCAATACGTTGTTGTCGTCATCGTTCTTAATGTTGACGCTGATGGCTTAAGTGGCCATAAGCAGCAGGAGGCGAGGCAGCGACGCTGTTGTGGGTAGGTTTGGAGGTAGATCTGGCACTGGAGAGCTCGTGGCTCCGGGAGTTTAGGAAGACATTAGGAAACTATTGGATGAACTGTCATTCCAGCCCAGTAATAAATTCTCTAGCAGCTTCTTCGAGCTTGACTCAGGGGGCATGGAATACTATCAACTTAGCATTATACTCCTCGACGCGTTCGTGTGCGAGCCTATTGGCTGACTTGACAATGGAGATCGGGTACTATGCTTGAGGAGATAAGGGGCAAGCAGGGTGAGCTACTTCCGTAGCTGCGGCACTGGTGGTAGCATTGAGTGACGATGACGGCGTATGAGCCATCCATCCGGGACCGAGGCAGCGGGCGGATTTGTCGTGGAGGATGCCATCGCCGCCGCTTTCGGGTTGCGCAAACCGAAGTTGGGACGTTTGTTACGCACTTATTAAAGAACAAGCTGTCGATAAGGCTACTTGTCAAAACTTGCATGCCAAGAAAATGAGATTATAAGTAGAGGTTATAATAACCTAATCAACCTCGTGAAAATCACGACAGATTCCGGGTAGGCACGACCACCTGCCGGAGAGCCGCTCACCTATGGTGCGTGTGAAATTGTTGATACCGCATGACTAAGATGGTCCGATCTCCCGTGGCTAGGATGTGGATCCTATGTAAGGAGTTGTGCTCCTCTCAGGCCCAAGTAACTTAGACTTTTTAGTGATACCTTCGACTCCACGCAGTATTGCTTCATCACAAATGTATCAAATTATTTTTCAAATACAGGATTTGATATTCTCGATACGAAACGATTCATTCGTACATTTGTTTTGACTTACTTGATAATTTGTTGGATTGGGTTGTATTTATGAGCAGCACCGCGTAGGTGGCGCGACGGCTGGTCACAGTAAGTCATTCATGTAAGCATTAAGGAAGAGCGAGCGCCTCGATGATATCCTGAAACGTGGCGTAATCATTAGTGCTAACTATATCTGTTTTCTGACATCAGCGAGCGTACATCATACTGCTACATTGTTACGAGCAGCTATTATTTACCAGCTTACGATATAAAATAGCGTGCTATCTAGAGACGTAGTTGCAATTATGCTTAAGCTACTCACATATCAAATTACGCATCACTTATAACGACCTCTAATCCTGACAGTTCCTGCCCGAGAAGCGCCTTTATTTTGAGAACTTCCATGATGGCTTTATCGGAGTCCAGAAGAGCTGCGCGATGTCGTGGGCATGAGGTTTGTGACTAACGCGAACTCTTTAAAAATGTAACTCCGGGGCCCCTTAGCCGCATCCTAATGGCGCTTGGGGCTTTCCTACCGATAAAGGTTAATTCACCTGCGGGAAGGTCATTTTGCGGCAAGACCGTCGCGGTCCGTGCTTCATTTTATATACACGCACCATGGTTATTTCAGCGTGAACACACACAGACATAGTAGAATAAAGCCCAACCTCTCATACTATTCCGCTAAGAATCGTAGAAATGCCTCCATCAACCCGAGAGCAACCGAATCGCGACGTTATAGACCTAGATGAAGATATTGGCCTTCGCGTAATAGGCGTTCAACGGCGTCGGCTGTGAAGTTTGCATGGATTTAGCATGTGGCCCACTCAAACCTCCTACCTGTTGCTAATCAAACATGAGCCAGGATGCGGAGGATTTTCTTCATGCACGATTTGGTCAACAAGTTGTCACGCATACGGCTTTGCAACGGGATGATATGCCAATGGCGGACTTTCTGAAAGCAGCGCCTACCACAGCAAATAGCTGGACGTTTGAGATTGGTTCAGCATCTTGGCTTGGTTATTCAAAACAAGCTTCCTACCACGGTGCAGACACAACATTACACAGCAGCCGGCTCCATAAGGCAAAATAATTTGGCAGTCCTTGAACTAGCATCCACATTTAGCGTAAGTGGCCACCTGCCAATTGAACGTAAGAATTGCCTAATTGACGCAGCCAAATCAATCGCACCCACAACAGCTCGAGCTGGCAGATTTTGCCATCAGAATGACCCCCGCTCCAGCGGTTGGGTCGTTGATTAATTTAAGGATAGTACTTTACCCCTTGCGGCTGTGTTGTGTTAAAGGCTGTGCTAAGCAGATTCCATCTCCTGACCCTAATCAAGCATGTAGAACAGAAATGCGCCGCATTTCCACTTCTGCACCAATCAGAATCTCCATTTTCTTACCCCGAATTTCCCCTCTGGAAATGCGCCGCATTTCCATCTAGGCCTGTAAACCGAGACCGCGAAATGCGCCGCGTTTCTTCCACGAAGGCCCGTGCCAACCATGTAGGCGACCGCATTCCTAGACTTCAGAGCGTGTAGTAATTTCCGTTGTGTCGATTAGGAGGAAGGGAGCAGCGATCAAGCTCTCTCTTTGTTCTTTGCTAAATGTGACTTCATAGAAGGTATCTGACCCTACTCTTCTATTCTTAATTGATGTGTCCCCCTAATTGTCGTATACCCCCGTCCAATTCTCAAGTGCTTGGCTATGTCCGGCTTGTTCCCACGTTATCCATACTATGATGACTTACTCGTCCCATTTCGATCGACCGTCTGCGAGCGCGTTACACACGCGTGTGAACGCGTACTTTATTTATCATACATTATCTACCTTATCTACAATCTTGATCGGAGGTTTGTTTCATAGAAAAAAATATCATATATGTCAAAAAGTATTTAATTGGGTAATATGAAGAGGGCCAAGCTAGTATAGGTCAGATTATTGTAATAAAATAAATGCTGACAGTTTTTATTTATTTGCGGGAAGTTCCTAGATTCTGAAGGTGGGCCTACTAGGAACTCTGGATAGGATAGAAATAACGTAGCTGGCTAAACTTGGCATACAGTGCTGTGATATTTATACTTCTTAGCATGGGAAAGCCGGCGAGGCTGAGTGGGTTTTGCTTAGAGTATCAGCCCCCAAAAAGATAGAACCGCCTATCAAATGTCTCAACAACGAGATAAGATGTTGTAAGTTCTATGAGGTGTAATCTATCGGGCGGAACAGATCCATTTATTCATTCATTTATTAAATAAACGCTACATATCAAATGTTGACTTACGGTCATTCTCTAACAATGTTCAGCTTGCTAACCTAACACAGCCTGCGACCTGGAAACACGACGAGCGGACAGAGCTGATTACTTAGCAAGAGCTGTGATTTCTTGCAAAATGCCGTGACAATAACGTTGAAAGCCTCTCGCAGCTACCCTATCACGACGTCGACTATAAGTCTGTAGAGGGCCGTTGTAATGAAGCCTGTTTCTGAATTTGCTCGTATAATGCACCAGACCTTTGTCCTCATATGGTAGGTTGACATGAATTTCGCGCTTGAACAGTTGGTTAGGATTGTCCAGTTGCTCCCGAAGAATCAGTAAAGTATCGAGAGTAGACTTAATGCTCGCCGACATGTCTTCAAGATTTCTGGGCGCATCGAAGAGTGTTTGCATTACATCGTCATTTGAATCTTGTGATGGACTAAAAAGGATCCTCCCCTGGGCGATTAATCCATCAGTGAGGTCGTTTACTACTCAGCCGGTGGCGGATAGCTTCACGGCGTAACAAGGCCATCGTGGCACGTCACGTTTCTGGTGTATACGATAAAAGCAATATCTGATTAGCTAACACTACCAACTTGACCAATAATATGGAGCGTCTTATTGTTGTACAACAGTTGTTTGGGAAGTCCGGTAGTGTTGTACAACTTCAACAAAAGTAGTGTTGTACAACTATACAACAGTTGTACTCATATAACAACACTACAATACGCATGTATGCATATTTACGAAGACTATGACGGGAGTGGCAAATTACACTTGCAACTCGCCATTGATTTCCACCAGGATGGCATGGACTATTGCACTGGAAGCGGGCCCTGTTACGCGTTCGTGTAAACTTGGCCGATTTAGGAACGGGGCTCGTTCCGGCTAAATACTTGAGGAGGGGTAGGTTGCGGTACAAAGACCCTGGCTAGGTCCCCTTGTAGGAGCCTTCCTCAGTAGCCCAAATTTCAATTAACTCTTCTGGCCACACCTACGGTTGTACCCCTTGAACCACTTATTCTGAGATTATCTACCCAGCTCTAGTCTATGTACTGCATGTTCTCAATGATCAGAGCAGAGGCACCACCCCCGCCGTTGCAAATACCAGCACAGCCAATCCTAGCCTTCTTCTCTTTAAGTGCCGAGGTAAGGGTAGTGACGATGCGGGCACCAGAACAGCCAAGCGGGTGGCCAATGGCAACAGAGCCACCATACACGTTAACCTTTTCGGGGTTAAGACCAAGAATTTTGATATTTGCGAGGGCTACCGCGGAGAAAGCCTCGTTTATCTCATACAAGTCGATCTGCTCAGCGGTCAGACCAGCGTGCTTAATGGCCTTGGGAATGGCCAGTGAGGGGGCAACAGTGAAACGCTCAGGCTCTCGCTCAGCATCACCCCAGCCGAGAATCCGGGCGAGTGGCTTGAGGTTTAGCTCCTTGAGCTTGGCCTCGGAGACAAGAACGACAGCGGCGGCACCATCGTTGATTGGAGCAGAGTTAGGTGCAGTGATGGTCCCATCTGGTCTAAAAACGGGGCCCTTTGCCTTAAGCTTGTCGATATCAAGGTTCTTGATCTCATCGTCCCGTTCAATCTTGTAGGAAGGCTTCCCTCGGCCACTGCTGATCTCTATAGGAACAATCTCGGTGAAGAGACCAGCTTCGGTGGCAGCCTGGGCCTTCTTGTACGATTTGATTGCATACTCATCTTGAGCCTTACGGGAGAGACCATACTCTCGAGCGCAAAGCTCGCCAGCAATACCCATGTGCTCCTTATCATACGGATCTGTCACGCCGTCCTTGAGAACGCCATCATTCAAGGTCTGGTCGCCGTATTTTACACCGGTTCTGAGACCGACTAGGTAGTGGGGGGTATTAGACATAGACTCGGTACCGCCAGCAACAACAATATCGGAGGTGCCTAGCATGATATTCTGAGCACCAAGAATAATGGCCTTCAAAGACGAGGCGCAGACCTTATTCACGGTAGTAGCGATAGTGGTCTGGGGGAGGCCAGCTCCTATAGCGCATTGCCGGGCAGGGCCCTGACCAAGACTATTAGAGGTTAGCATGTGGATTCATGAGAGCAGAAAAGAGAAGCAGTCAAGGATGCACTAACCCAGCACTGAGGACATTGCCAAAATAGATCTCGTTAACCTCCTTAGATTCAATACCGGCTCGCTCAACAGCAGCTATGAGCAGTAATGGTCAGCCAAAAGATTCCCTTAGATCAGTATCTCAAGGTAGGCCCATCTATACCCCTGATAGCAGTAGAACCTAGTTGAATGGCTGTTAAGCTCGACAGCGAGCTGTGAATATTAGCAGCATGAGCTTAGCAGAGGAAGACAGAACTGGAGTGGCCTCCTGGTCAAGCAAGTTTAATATACCCAAGAAACGAGCCGATTGGCGTACGGGCCACCGACACAATGTAAACAGGAGGAAGACCGGCCATGTTGACGAGGCTATTTATAAGATGGATAAACCTAACTCATTCTCTCGCGACTAGTGAAAGAGATGCAGATACTGAAGAAGAAGGATCAAGCAAGATGATGAAATGCAGCAATTCAACTGAAGATGTTGAGCAGGTTTTATTTTGAAGCCAAGGCAGAGACAAGGTTCTGCTTATCATCGTGCCCTTCGTCTTCGCGCTTAAACCCTTACTTCCCCGCCGGTATAATTATATAAGATGGCCGATAAGAAATGCATGTGGAGTAGTTAGTTATTTTTGGTCTTGAATCGCGACTGGGGGTTTAGTGATGGCCCTTGATCAGTAATCGGTATTAGCCCAGACTCTTGTACATTAAAACAGGGGTCCGTTTTATTTTCATACACACTAAGCCATGATTAGTTTATATCGGCAAGATGACCAAGAGGCAATTCTTGGTATTATATAATATTTGTGTGTATTAAAATAGAAATTTGTCTTTTAGTACTCCGTACAGAGCAACATTAATAATCACTTACTAGGAAGTTGACGTATATCATAAGCGAGCGGCCAGACAAGCAAGTGGCCCACTTCACCACGCTCAAGCTCCTAATACACACACACGCGCAAGTCTACTACGCCCGGTAGGCCAACACCCAAAGGGCTTTGAAGCTAAAAGTACGTAAAATCTCTCTAATTATTACCTTACTCTCACCAAACCCTTACGAATCTCGCCTCATTCTTTCCAATCTAGTCATCGTTCTTTTCCATTATCCTCGTAGGTATCAGTATGTAGCAAGCCACCCTGAAGCCCAGTTTCTCCAAGTGTTCAGTTTCCTATCTTCGGCGGCTGAAGCATTGCCTGCTTTTGGTTGTTCGAGGGGTAGCTATTGTTAGATGAGTTTAGAATCAATAAGTTAGTAATGTTTCTGTTATCGCTGTGCCAGGCGACCTGTAGCGATCGCGAACCTGATCATGGCCCCCGCCGCGTCCATGTCTGGTGTCCATTTCTGTCCATCTGATGCTGCCTTGCCATCTAGGTGAAAGGAGAGGTTGCCGCGTTTTTCTTCCGTAATTGTAGCGTCTCTCTACGGTATATCGTCCACTTCACGCAACGGAAGAGGAAATGCTCTACCGTTTCTTTTGCTCGCCCACACGGGCACTCATCCGTCGGTGCTGCCATGACCTGATATAGGTAACCATTCAATCGCGCCATTCGAGTTCTGAGCTGCGCCAGCACGCTGGCTTCCTTCCACCACAACTGGTCGTATAGCAGGCGAGTATGTGTACCGGGCAGAGCTGAGTCAACCTTTCTAGAATGCTTGCCGACTCCCTCTGGCAGTCTCCTCTCGCTTCACAGATCTGCTTTTGTTTGACTGAGAATTGTAGTCTTCGCTTTGACTGCCCCCTTACGCGGCGTGACGTACGGCTCCTTTGCATGACGGGCCGACGTCTTGGCTATCTTCTGGATTTCGAGCTCACTGTTAGAGGGTAGCCAGATGAGGTTAACTCCGTTCCCCTCTCCTCGAAACTTCTCCACAGCATCGTATATCTCTCGGATATGCCCTTGACCCGATTGTTGGCGAGGGTTATGGCCTGTGCCGCTAATCCGTTCCTCGTCAAGATCATAATGGCTCGATGTTTCTTCTCTGGCAGACAGGCTCCTAGTATTACGACCCAGTCTCACCACATACGTGACTCCAGTCACCCCCACGGATTTTAACTAATAACCTAAGACAATCTAAGTCGAACCGACCCTATTTGACTTATACTACTAGACCCGCTTCAGTCAACTTAGTTTACTAATCTTTTATAATATTAAATATAACCAAACTATGTTAACCATATTTAACTTATTATATAGTTGAAGTAGCTAATTGAGGAGATACCGGACCTAAGCTATCTATACCCAGGGTCGGGAAGCTGCTAACCCCTATGTCCGGCCTGGTGCCACAAGCTTCTTCAGCTAAACGAATTAAGGTTTCCAGGACATCTCCACCCAGCAGGTAGCTTTGAACTTTGGCATACCTAACCTTCAGTATATGAGGAAGCCTCGGCTAATTCAAAATTAGGTTGTGATGCCTGATTGACCCAGAACAGTGAAGAGCTTGCAGCATGGAGCCATTCAGGAAGCAATTTTCACCAGAAGACATTCCTGATCTATCAGGAAAAGTCATTATTGTGACAGGGCAAGTACGAATCAATTGCATTGGACCTGGCTAATGACTGTGCGGCTACAGAGGCGGAACTGGAATCGGCAAGGAAACGGTAACCCAACTTCTGCGACGTAATGCTCGAGTATACGTGGCGTCCCGGTCAAAGAAGAAATTTCAACAGTTGTTAGAAGACTTATCAGTTCCCGATCATTACGAGTCTTTGAGGTTCCTGGAACTGGACTTGTCAGACATGAAGAGCTGCATTCACGCGGCGAAGCAGTTTGAGAAGCTCGAGAAGAGGCTTGACGTCGTGGTTGCTAATGCCGCTCTCTCTGTGATGGTAGGGCCAAGATTGAAAAGGACATTCCTTTCATAGCTCTGATAGGCATTGTCACTAATACTCTATAGCCTCAGACGCTGACAAAGGATGGGTTGGAGATTCAGTTTGGTGTAGGTTTACTACACTGCTGCACGTGTGACCTACGACTAACGCGATATTAGACCAACGTAAGAGTGGTGGAAACTGCCGATCTCGATGGGTGGAGGCTAATCATTTCAAACTTTAGCATCTCGGACACTTTGTATTTGTTTACAACCTCTTGGTAGGTGCATGGTGGGCAACCTTGCTCCATCCGCCTTATTGGAGCATTCGTGAACAAAGGAACCCTACAGAATCAGACAATAGCAAGTTGTCGTAGCAGTCAACGTGCACATAAGCATGATCCTTTTTCGGTCAGCAAGGATGCTGTGAGGTGTGATGTTAGATTTGTAACTCACAGCGCTTCGTGTCTTTTTTTTTTCTTCCAGCTCGAAACGCCAACACCAGCGAGAAATATAGGTCTCGAAATACAGAAAATCCCCACATTCTACAAGTTGAGGGTGGCCGTAGCTTCAAGCTTGTGATTGAGTGCCTGACAATGGCTCAGTTTTACGGTATAAATGAAGGTGCTATCTGGGAATTCCAGGAGGAGCCGAGTGCCCTTTGGGCAGGTGGGTCAGTTCTCTATCTTAAGCGAAGAGAGCACAAGATGGTATGCATCAGAATGATGACAGATTGCAGATCCAACTAGAGCGGGGTCTCTCATGGCGGAGACGGCAGCAAGCTTTGGGAGTTTTATATTTCAGTCACTGAAATAACCAGCCCCATTCCCTTACCATATTTTCTTGGCCTTTGCCTTACTCCTATCAGCCTTAAATCACCGGACTATTCACTCCTGTTTGTGAATCTTGTCCCAGGGACATGGGCGAACTTGGCATCGAACGACGTAAAGCCTCACCGTCATAGACAATTGAACATGCATCATCGGCAAGCCAGAATACTACATCGACGGTACGAAGAGATAACCTTCGACCAGTCCCTTTATTGGGACGAGGCGGATCCCCCTCCGAACCCCAACACCTCCATATTCTAACTCAGCGAGCTTCTGAAACCACAGCCGCATTTGCCTCTGCCCTAGGAATTATTCACAGACGATTCTGACAGAATCGTCCATACAAAATGCGATTTTTCAGGCCATGCATTACTACAATATCGCTTACTACTGGGCCGAGTCGCTGATTGGTTAAGATTTCCACTTGAGGTTAGTTAGGGTTAGCATCATTTTTTAAGGTTTACGGCATTTTGGCAAAAAGGGTTCTGCAATATAGAATAAGATCATGATAGCATTTACTAACGTGAATCACTAGTATGTGAGCCAGACAAGCATGTGAGCCAAAAATCCCTCATCCTACATCATCACTACCTAATCAAATAATTCTCAACCACCCAGTATGTCACAACCCAATAAAGAAGGTAGAATCCTTCTTGCACTTCAGGCCCTTCAAAATAACCCAAAATTAAGCATCCGGCGCGCTGCAAATATATATAACGTCAATCGCAGTACATTACGTCGCCGCCAGAATGGCGCTCAATCCCGACGCGACTGGACACCAGGATCACGAAAGCTATCTAATCTAGAAGAAAAGACTTTAGTTCGCTTTATTCTAAAGCTAGATTCCCAAGGGTTTCCCCCAAAACTGTCTTTTGTTGAAGCAATGGCTAATTGTCTCCTCGCTGACCGCAACGCGTCACCTGTCGGCATGCACTGGGCTAACAATTTTATCAAGCGACAACCAGAGCTCAAGATGCGTTTCTTTCGGAGATATGATTACCAGAGAGCCAAATGTGAAGATCCGACTATTATTCGAAATTGGTTTAGGCTTGTAGAGAACACAATCGCGAAATACGGTATCCAATCACATGATATTTGGAATTTTGATGAGACTGGCTTTATGATGGGCATGATTTCAAGCGGAATGGTCGTCACAGGTTCAGAAAGGCTTGGAAGACCGAGATCAGTGCAGCCTGGAAACCGTGAATGGATTACAGTCATTCAGGCGATTAATGCGGAAGGCCAGGCGATTGAGCCGTTTATCATTGGCGCGGGCCAAAATCACCTTGCTAACTGGCATGAAGAACCTACCCTCCCGTGCGATTAGGTTATTGCAATGAGCCAAAATGGCTGGACAAATAACGAACTGGGTCTTGAGTGGCTAAAGCACTTTGACCGACGCACAGCTGATCGATCAGTTGGTTCCTATCGTCTTCTGATCCTTGATGGCCACGAAAGCCACCACTCTGTCGAATTTGAGAGATATTGCGAGGCAAATAAGATTATTACGCTCTGTATGCCGGCTCATTCGTCTCATCTACTCCAGCCTCTCGATATTGGGTGCTTTGGGCCACTTAAAAAGGCATATGGTCGACAAATTGAGGATCTGATCAGAAGGTCTGTACATCACATTTCGAAGACCGAGTTCTTTCCTGCCTTTGCCGCCGCCTTTCAAGCCACTATGACCGAAAAGAATATCAGAGGGGCTTTTAGAGGAGCTGGCCTTGTTCCTTTTGACCCTGAAAGTGTGATCTCAAAGCTTGATGTTCAGCTACGGACTCCAACACCTCCCGTGGAGGAGGCCAGCCAGGCTCAGCCTTGGACTTCAAAGACACCAAAGACAGTTCTCGAGGCCGAATCTCAGTCTGAATACCTGTATAGGCGAATCAGAAGGCATCAAAGTAGCTCCCCAGAGTCAATACTAGGAGCTCTGAAGTCACTTGCAAAGGGAACAAAGGCAATAATGCATGAGAATGCCTTATTGACGGCTGAGCTTAGAGAAGTTCGAGAGGCAAATGAGATTCTAAGCCGGCGCCGAAGGGCAAAAAGAATCCGACTACAGAAAGGAGGAATGATGACTGTAGGAGAAGCAAGAGATTTAATTGATCAGATGGATGTTGATATGCAGGTAGTGGCCGAATCGTCGAGGAGTGGTGGTCAAGGAAGGTCGGCGCGACCGGGGGTTCGGCGCTGTGGTATATGCGGCAAGACGGGACATAATGCAAGAACATGTCAGGAGGATATTAAGGTATCTGGAGTAGGGGATAGTAAGTAATTTTAAATTGATTAGCTAGTTTGTGGTGTTTTTGTTGTAATATTTAGTTTGAAGGCTAAGAAAAGTGGCTCACATACTAGTGATTCACGTTATACTATAAGATATTATTAATTATTATACTGGCAGAGACTTGGAAGATCTATTTAACTTAAAGCTTCCAGAAGATGGCAATATAGCAGTTAAATAGCTTCTAGTATTAAAAGGGTATAGCTGTATTATATCTGCATATAGGTATCTTATGGTAGTTTAAGATAATATTGTCTATCACTGGAAAAGAGTAGAGCATAGGGAAGCAGAGATACAATAGGAAGAGGTTATGCTGTAGACTTAGATAGGTAGGAGGTATACTTGATACTGGATCGTCTGAGACGATAGCGACATCAGCATTATGCTAGATAGTGCTGATATTATAAGATGCAGCGCTATAGAAGAGATAATTGCTAAGAGTTAGGCCTGGCTGAAAGAAGAGGACGCTATGTGACTCCAGAAGGGAGATTTAGAAGAGTGAATAGACCGCAATTTGCCGTAGGTTAAGAGGTTAGGTTAGATATAGCACTTTGGCTCCTAGGACTTACTCAGTATTTACAATGCAGTTATATAGGTATAAGCAAGGGAAGTAATAGGCAATAGGGCTAAGAAAGATAAGCAAGCAATCTGTAAATAACTATTACTTAGTTAACTTAGGCAGAGCTTTAACCGTAAGGTAGACTGCTGCTGCTGGCGACTTAATAGCATGCCGATAGAAACACTGCAGTGGCTCTCTAGCATTATAGCAATAAGTCTAAGCGGCATACTATTTGGCCATAAAGGTAAGAAGTCATTAATAATTAAGTATTATTCAGTAGGTTACCGCTATTTAAGCTTTTACTGAAGATTATATTGTATTAGATATAAAGAGGCACTTTAATGCTAGGCTATTTAGTTTATAGATAAGCAATAGAGCTTACTGCATAATATTAATAAAGAGCTTGAAGGGGATGCATTTCCCAGCAGCCGAGACAGTAGGTTCTATAGTGGCAGAGATGAATGCTGATAGTGAGGAAGAAGAGGAGGATAAAGATGTAGGCAAGTGCGAGGAAGTGATCGACAATAGTGGCATAAGCAGTCTAATGCATAATGCACTTAATTGAGCTATATTCCGGTTTATTATTTCTTTAATTTAAATAAAAGTTGATAGAAATGCATATATGAACCCACTACTATGCTTTTATGCAGCACTTAGTATGAGATAATGTCCGCTAAGCTATATAGAGCCGCATTTATATATAGGCATGCTAGCTGGTATACTATAGTAGGCCTGGCTGTTCTTTCTGGAGGCTGTATTCGAGGATCAGCCGCAGGATCAGGATAAGGTCAGAGTGAAGGCAGTGCTTACATTTAAGGAGCAGCATGCCGCATAGATATATATCGGTAGCCATACCGTCATAAGCACAGTCATCAGATAGATGGCATATAGGAAAGGGCACCGCCAAAAGATAGGAGGGCAGCCGTCAATACGATAGGCAGATGATAGAGAGGCACTATTCCATATAGGTAAGGAACTCAATATCGAAAAATTCACCTGCATACTCTACAGTCAAGTTATAGGGGCGCATAAGATGCTAGACTGGCTATTCGGGGGATCATGACATAAAATCAGCGGAACAATTGACATAAGGCGGATTATCGATAATATAGTGCGGCTCAGGGCAGGTCAGTCATTTGCAAGCAACCTGAAGAATAGCTAGTTAGAGCCCAGGCCGGCAAAGGTGATGCAGCTGATAGAAGCGTTAATATAGGATGCGGCATAGAATCAGTGGAAGCAGCAGAAGGTTTATATATAGCTCCGCAACTTATGACTGTCTTAAGAGATACTATTCATACTTACATACATATAGGGCAGGCTCCTAATCAAGAATTATCAGCAGAAACGCATTGCGTTTCCTGTTTTTGACCAATCACCGTCTAGCATTTTCGCCCCATATTTCCCCCCATAGAAACGCATTGCGTTTCTTGTACCGCCCTAATGAAATCAGAAAACCAAAAACACGAAACGCGTCGCGTTTCCGTCGGCTGACCCTTGTCGAGTTCAACAACTTGACTACTCCAGATCTTAACAACAACATTCATTGCCATCGTCTACTGAAACTCACGTGTTTATCATCTTCGTATAATGTCTACTCCATCTCCGCCATTCCATCCTGTCTATTATATTTATATATGCTTAGTCATAATGACCCGCTCCTCTGTTCACGAACAACGTAGCCATCCCACTTTACCCCCAGCAAAGCTGCAGAAGCTCGAGGGGCCGACCCATTATTGTAACTTACCGGAAGCAGCCATTATATGTACCAAGTGCGGTTTCGCTTTAATTCCTAAACGTGTCTCGGAGTAACCAGGCAAGAAGCACGGCATGAGTTTGAGCCCCTCCTATCCTTATTCAACCTCTCAGATCTAGACCCCTAGTTCTATATACCAAACTCAATTGTAGTAGAATTGATTTATTTTACGCTGTATTACAGGGGGTAGCCTTGACTTTTACAGGGGGTAGACTTGAATTTCTGACTGGGCCTTTGTTACACGTCAAGGGTGCGGCGATACTATATCGCAGCGCGTAAAGTTTTACCTCAGGTTTATTATTATCACCGCAAATAAAAACTATAGCCAAAATTTATATCCCTCTAGAACCGATTTTATATCATGACGCTTAATTATATAACAGAGCCTGGTTCTTCTAATCCTATATATCCCTTCATCCTTCCCCCTAAGTATCAAATTCTCATATGCCAGACATGCCAGTATGCTCACTAGACTGGCTGGCTGGGGTGATCCGGTGAGCTCTATGCAGGTCGGTCAGCTGCTGGGTATCTTGTGAACAATATTGAACAGGACAGGTACATGCTTTCGGAGATGATCTGCTCCGGAAGACGTGGCTTCGCCTTTGAAGTGGACAAGCGGCCTCGCTCACCTGCCAAGTTTGGCGCAATCATAACGCCATTGAGCTGCGTCGGGTTTTTGACCATGATAGTTCAGTTCGACAAGGAAGGTCCTGTGCGACCTAATCCATCTCTTCCTTCCCTTTGCACCTTTTCGAGCCAGCGAATCCTCTTGGACGAAGCGACGGTTCTTCCAGGTAATCTTGGACAGATCTCCAATAGTCGGATTAGGAGGTAAAGCTGCAACGACTGCCTTTTCCAACCGCTTGGCAACCGTCTTCGGCTAAGACAATCGTGAGAAGACGGAAGGGGGAGGTGTGGGGCAAGGGGTCAATGTTGCTGGCGGAAAGCCAGCTGGCGATGGGGAGAGTGGCGAATTCGAAATTTTGCTGATGAAATTCAAAAAAAAGCATATGTAGAAGGGGCTGTTTTGGTGGCGCGACATGGTTGGGAAACACGTTCCAGATTGCATACCCGTGGTGGGGCTACGCGTTAGAACACGATAGTAAATACTTAATTTTGGGGCTGACCCACAGCTATTAAAAAGTAGACCTCCATCTGCGATTATCTGGTGTAGGGTAGTGGTCCGGGAAGATCTGAATTTTCGCCTCGATAGACGATTGCACGATGCATTTGTCATATATCAATTATTCCAAATTACGAAAGGCATGAATTGATTTGATTGAAAGGAAGAATTCGGCAATTTGATTGATTTGATTGGGGTGATTGATTGATTGAGTTGACATATGATGGAATACTATTAGTATCCACATCCTAGCCACCAGCACATCGGACCACCTTAGCCACACTGTCTCAACACTTCTTGCAGGCTGAGAGCTGGCGTCGCTAAAGAAGCCACTGCAAATATTGAGGAATATAACACGTCAACGTTGTTCGTAGAGGGCGCTGTAGACTCCATTCCTTCTGGTTCAGAGCGTCCAGCTGGATCACGGTCGCGGAAGAACGCGATCATGGAGTACGTCGGCACTGATCTAATAGGGAAAAAAAAAGCCCAAGGTGGTGAACTAAGCTATATTAAGGTTAGTGTGACGGGAAGGGTGAGTTGCAAGGAGCCCCCCCCTCGACGAAAAATATACATAGATACATAAATACTAGGCCCACGCATTCTAGCTGGCAGAAGCCCAATTCTTAAAGCCTTGAATGTGGCAACCATCATCAGACGTTACCCCTGAATGCTTTCTGTGGAACAACGAGTGAACCAGATGATTCTCGTGATTGGTTCGACTATGGCCCAGTCTCCAACGTGGAATGCAATCAGGGATATCGGAATGTCATGATGACGATTAACGAGCTGAAATTTGAGACCGATCTTGCGTGGGCCGGGAACATCAACCCCGGACGTGAGCTGGAACCATCTGCACGGCTACTAGGCCAAGAAAGGGATGAACAGGGATACAGCACAGTATCAATAGGCTACCCTAATCGAGAGGTTTTCTCCTCCAGTCTGCTATGGAGAAATGTCGATCCTTGAGGCAACTAAACGTTGACCACAAAGGCCGCACGGGCCGTACCGTTCGTTATCGCATCAAAAGCAATCTGGCGTCCAAGAATGCTGCAACCTTGTTACAATAGCCACAACACCGCAGTTTGGGGGTGCATTTCTGTGATGTAACGAGCGTATTGAGCATGGCCGAAAAAGCTACGGAGCCACATACAGCACTGGAGATGCACCTCTGCTGATATGGTTGAGACACGTCTGGTCTATTGCTGGTATGAGATACTTAGAGGGACATGAAGATAAGGCGCTGGACACAATGACTGAAAGCCGGCATGCAGATGGTGATTTAAACCGAAGTTCAGAGGCTGGACGTCTAAATGATAACAGAAATAGCACGGAAGTTAGATTAAGATTCTAGTTGGCTTCTGGCCAGGCACGAGGTGAATGAACCCCCTTTGCAATTCGGAAGTATTATGCACCCAGCACTAGAGACGAGAAGGCAAGCGCACGTCCACAGGTGCTAGGCTTCTTACATGTACAGCGACCAAAAAAAAAAGCGCGCTACCATGGTGCTTGGACCCCCAAAGAATTGAGTTCTCTGGCGCCAATAGAGTTCCGGGTTGATTCCCGGGCGCCCGCCAACATCATCGCGGATAGTTGCGCTTAGTAGTTGATGGCCCCCTTCTCCAGAATTTTAGGTTTCTTATGTCCAACCGCAGCGACGAGAATAGCCATGGTCGACATATACGTCCCATTTGCTCCGAGTTTGTTTTCTGGATCTCTTAACAATTCTCTCACCCCCCACCTATAATTAGAATAAGGACAGCACAGTGCATTTGTACAGCCAAGGCTGCGAAAAATGTTTTTTTGCTGGGGTCCCTGGAATTTTGTGTGAGTTTCGTGATTGAGGGTAGGGCACGACGCCACACTAAGCACGCCAAGAGACGAACAATTTCGAGCACAAAACGACAAATAATGACGTCGTCTAAGTCATACATGGTCAAGGCAGAGCCCTGCATTTGGGTGAGGCATGCCATTGCGGGAGGGCATCAGAAAAAAACGTTTGCCAAAGCAACGTGTGGTTGTGGAGTTTCCAAGGGCAACGCGCGCCATTTGGTCCGCATACTATCACATCATGTTGCATCAACCACCAAAGGAAAGGCGTGAACAGCCTCTGTCATCGGGCAGTAATAGAAAAATGATACTTTCATTGGTTCATTGTCTCGCCATCTAGGTTTGAGCCTCTCTGACCTGCGCCGCAAGCTTCAACGGGTAAGTCAGAACGGGTCATAATTCAAGGGATGAGCTGTATTCCGCATTGGGTCCTTTTTGTCTTGATAAATGGTATTCATTATGAATGGCTGGCTCGCGGCATTGTTGGAGAAATGCAATAGCATGATATCCGAAACCCAGGTTTCTCGATTGGCTCAGAATAATTATCTAGAGCAGAAGTTTTGTTTCGCGTTTCTAATCGATGTTCTCTCTACCATCGAGGGGGAAAAACGATGCTCACTTAGAATCACGTCGTTTTCTATGAATTGAACCTTGGCCAACACACAGACACATACAGACGCGTGTGCACGGGACTTTTTTACTACCACGATAGAAACGTCGTCACCTGTCTCGGGACTTTCATTTTCACAACACTCCCCTCTCGCTTGCGCCCCATGTTGGTTCGAAGGCCACGCTGGAACCTTTCACGTTTTTCAGAGACACCCCCCCATGCCTCCCTTCTTTGATGCTTCGCACCTCGTTTTACAGAGTAGCAATTCGGTACAAAGCAGGTTGCTGTAATGCCCAAGATGCAATTATCAATCGACCTTCTGTAATG